>NW_005871152.1:980462-1091717 GCF_000147115.1 Myotis lucifugus
TAATATGCAAATTGACCCTACAGCAGAACGACTGGGAATGACTGGTCACTATGACCACACACTGACACCAGGGGGCAGACGCTCAATGCAGGAGCTGCCCCCTTGTGGTCAGTACGCTCCCACAGGGGGAGCTCTGCTCAGCCACAAGCCAGGCTGATTGCTGCCAGCACAGCGGTGGTGGCGGGAGCTTCTCCCGCCTCCTTAGCAGCACTAAGGATGTCCGACCGCAGCTTAGGCCCGATCCCCCGGGGAGCGGGCCTAAGCCAGCAGGTGGACATCCCCCGAGGGGTCCCAGACTGTGAGAGGGCACAGGCCAGGCTGAGGGACGCCACCCCCCCCCCCCCGATTGCACACATTTTTGTGCACTGGACCTCTAGTATAGTAATAATTGCTTCTTTCTATTATCCAAATATCTCTCTTTCTGACCATGGACTCCTGTCCTCCTATCTTGCTTGTTCAAAGTCATGAGGAACATATTAGCACCTCATTTCATTCATACTTTCAACCACAAATTTTACTCAGCTCCTGCCTTCAATTACTTTTAGTATGAGTTTAGGACACACAGTCATCATTTTAAAGCTTTCTTGCTAAACCTAACTTTTTCTTCCCCTTCTATTTTTTTAAATCTAATCCATCTAGAAAAATCTCACCCCTATTTAAAACTTTTCTTTGCTCTTATATTTAGAAAGTCGAACATTTTCTTCAGAAAATTACTTAGCAGGGTAGATTGAAGTTGCTTTAAATTTATGATAAATAATCTTAGTAGGTCTTTTATATGATTAAATAATTCTACTATGTAGCTCTAGATAATACTTCACCCACTTTCCACAAGAACTTTTTCACTTCCTCAATTCACTGAATATCTCGGTCTTCTCTTACTACAATTTATCTCTAAATTCATACAATTGCTCTTCTCTCTCTCTCTCTCTCTCTCTCTCTCTCTCTCTCTCTCACACACACACACACACACACACACACACACACACACACCAGAGAGAAGTGACTGAATGGGACACTCTTCAAATTTCTACACATCCACCTACCAAACATACGTACCTGCAATGTCTTTACCATTTCTCTCCTACTTATTTCTAATGCACAGAGGAGAGCCACCCCTTCTGCCTAAGACCAATCACTCTTCTTGTGCTCTCAATCCACTCCTTCTTGCCCTCTCAGGGATATGGGTGATCCCATTGTTAAAGACAAAGTTCTTTAACAAATCTTGAAACTACCATAGACTCAAAACCCTGCCTATCCCACCATCATCATTTTAGCTAATCTACTCCTCATTCTCTATACTCTCTAGACAGCAATTTCCATGAGGGAAGTGCCATACTATTTTGTTCACCATTTTATTCTCAGGACATACCAAAATACCTGACAGCTGGGTGATGCCAAATAAATAATGACTGATTAATTATTAACTAAGTAACTTGCTTAAGGCTCCTAGTACAATAGAAAGAAAAGATCATATCAAGGACCTAGAAATAGTTCTTGCAGAATCCAGTGTGGTCTCATCATTAATATATCAGGGATGAGTTGAGGTGATTATGGACCAAGAAAAAGAAAAGACAATGGTATACTCCCTGCCAATGCATTTCCACAACCCCCCTGATCACTAACCCAGACTAACTGGTGTTCTAAAACACCACCATAAAGATGAAGAGGATGAGGGATGAGAAGAAAAAGAAGGAATGTGTCAGAAAGGAGAAAGAGGAGGATAAGGAAGAAGAGGATGAGGGAGAGGAAGAAGGAGAGGTGGATATGGAGAAAAGAAGGAGAATAAGACTTTTAAGGCTTTTTAAAATTCAAATCTTATCGTTAGAAATTTTTTAGATGACTATAAAGAAGAGAGCTTAAGAAAAGCAAAACTGAAACCATTTTGTTTCCCTTCTTAGAATGCTTCTCTTTCATGTTGCTTGCCTTCATTGTAATGAGTCTTGAAAATCATTTTTAGCACTGCAAAAAAACAAGCTCTTGGCATTTCTGATATAAAAGAGGCCCTATAATTTCATGCTTTTGCAAACACACACTGTGAGCAATCAAGGGAAAATGGAAATTAAAAATGAATTCTGTTGTTTATTCTACTCATTTATTTTATCAGTTATCTCAGTCTCACACTGAATAATAATCAACAGGATTTGATAGACACACCTTGGAGAGGCTTGACATCTTCTCTCAAATTCCCCAGAAATCTGGAAAGGAAAGTCAAATAGTAATTCTTTGGGAGGTCTCTCTAATTATGTAATCAAAAGCATCAGCACTACCATTGCCAGTAAGTAAAAAACTTCTGAAATCAAAAGTTGTAATGGAATATCAATAATTTAAAAACTAGAGTTCCTCAATCATAGACTCAAAATATTTCACAGCCAAAAATCATGACAAGGAAGACGGCCCTAGGAAATTTTAGATTTAGAAGACTAGTAAGCAATTACTAAAGATTACCTGTACCTGCATCTAACTACAGTTATATGAATTTTGGTAGGTTGGGGTTCACCTTGAGGCCCAAGATGGTCCCTTTAGTGTAAGTTTCACTTATGTTTCAGCAGCATTAGTCAGTAGTAATTATTAATGTATGCTTTACTTCTCTTTTTATTCCTAAATAAATCTCAGTCAAGCAACCGATCAATAAGTACTTATTGAGGATTGGCTGCAGGTCAGTTTCCCTGGAAGCAAACTCTGTGACTGATATTTGTGTGCAAGAGTTTATTGAAGATCAACACTATGGGGGAGTGAATGAAACAGGACTGGAAAGAGGGGGAAGCTGAAGTGTAGAGAAATCACAACTAAGGCCTTAGCTGACCATAGATTCTGCAGGTAGCTCTGAACCTGGATGAACCTTCACCTCTGAAGAGAAAACTTCAGATAGAAGCAAATGAGCCAACCATTTTCTACCTCCTCCACCCCAATTGACTAGTCATAGGATAGTTTCCCCTCGGTAAGGGCATCTCCAGAAGAGTGACTTGTTTGAGTGGTATTGATGGTCTGGGTATTGATGGTTTAGTGTCCACTAGAAAAGCTATTATATATCTGTGCTATAAGCCCTCTGGCATTAAGGAAATATAGAGAACACACCATCTATATCTAGTGAACTCCTGCTTGTCCTTTGTGTCTCCAAAAAGACAAATATCAGGGTGTCTCCCAAAAATGTATACACTTCGAATGATTATAAAGTCAGTGTTTATTAACATATACAGTTCATTTTCAAAATTTAAAAGAATCTACAGAAATTAGTGTGCATTCATTCTGGGGACACCTTATATTTATGAGGTCCATGAAGATTTCTCAAAGCAAAACTAGTTGCTTCCTCCACTTTGTTCTCTCATCACCACACTCTTAGATTTGTGGTAATCCTTATCAAACTGAACCATGTCATGATTGCAGGGACTGTGTCCCACACCAAGCTACATGTTCCCTGAGGATAGGCAGCATTTCAATGACACTTAAACTGATGAACAAAATAGATCCAGAGACATAGAAGCATAGAACAGACTGAGGAATCTCAGAGGGAAGATGGGAGAGGGTGGGTGGGTAGGTGGAAGTGATCAACCAAAGAACTTGTATGTATATATATATATATGCACAACCCATGGACACAGACAATAGGCTGTGAACGCCTGGGACTGGCTAAAAGGGGTCACTGGGGGGAAAAGGGGGGCTTAGGTAATACTTTCAACAATAAAGATTTTTAAAAATTAAAAATTAAAAAAATAATAAATGACACTTTCCTAACAAAAACTCACAAATCACCCTAAGTTACCATATTCCATTTCTTATTCTCAATCACATCAAGCATATGTTCCTTATTAGAATTTATCCTGACTTATAATTATTAAGTTTATTTGTTTACTTACCTATTGTCAGACAACTGATGAAGCTACTGTTTTATAATCACATTAAAATAAAAATAATCAAGTAAAAAGCAACACTTTTATATTTGGATTGAAACTAATTAGTGACACATAATAAACTGAATTCTGATTATATATTTTAATAATATTGGAATTTAACAAGTCTTCCTTTTTTTCACAGTGGGGAGTCAGTTTCTAAACAATATTGCTATACAGTACAGCTTTTTCAATTTAAAACCTTGATTTGAGATATTTATATCATGCCAGGTTTTGGGGGTTTTTTACATTATTTTTTTAGAGCAGATTTAGGTTCAAGCAAAATTGAGAGGAAGGTCCAGAGATTTCCCATATGCTCCCTGCCCTGGCACATGCCTCCCCCATTATCAACATCTCCCACCAGAGTCATACATTTAATTGATGAACCTACACTGATACATCAAAATCATGCGAAGTTCACTGTGTAAGATTCACTCTGTTTTTGTACATTCTATGGGTTTGGACAAATGTACAATGACAGGTATCCATCATAAAAACCACATTCACTTTAATACAAGGTAACACAATGGTAAATGCACTGACTCTAGAGTCAAACCACCTGGGTTGGAATCCCAGTTCTACCCTAGCAAGCTGTGTGACATAGACATGAAATTCCATATCGCTGTGTGTCCATTGACACACCTTTGAAACACTAATAATAATAAGACTTACCCCATGTCTGTGAGGCTTGAAGTGACTTACTCTGTGAAAATTGCTTAGAACCATGTCTGGTATATATAAAGTGTTATTGAAGATAACACTGTTAAAAAAGCAACAACTGAGGCAATGAAAAATTAGGAAAGAAGGAAAGAAGGAAAGAAAGAGAAGCTGGAATAATGTCCAGTGAAGAGGTTCTTTGTTCAGCAGTGAAAGAAGCACAGCATTGGGTGCTGGGAAGAAAGGGCACCACAAAAGAGAAGCATAGAGTGGGATGTGGGCTGGCCTTAAGAAACATGGAACCTAATGACTAAAATCTGGGCCATGACTGAAGTTATATCAGAAAAGGAGAATCCATTTCCTTCTCCTTCTACATCTTCTTTTGCACAAATGGCCAAGAGCTCTTAGAACCCAAAACTCAATCCAGTCTGATGGCCTTCAAAGGACTCTAAGCCTCTAAGAACCAACTGCTTCTAACATTGTTTTTGTAATAAACTAAATTCTAACCAGAATAGTACAATTAAGAGTTTAGATATAGTCTTTTATCAGAGGGAAAGCAGGAGGAAGAGAGGGTAAGAGATCAACCAAAGGACTTGTATGCATACATATTAGCATAACCAGTGGACACAGACAATAGAGGGGTGAAGGCCTGTGCTGGGGGGTGGGGACAGTCTGGGAGAGGTCCATGGGGGAGGGGAGAAGGAGACATATGTAATACTTTCAACTATAAAGAACTAAAAAATATATATCACATTAAGAAAAAAGACTTTTGCAACTACTAGCAGTAACCTGAAGAGAGCTATATATGCAGCAAAAGGAGTAGAAATACAATGAAAAGGAGTAGAGTACTGATAACAATGGCTGATACACAGACCCCAAAATGGAAATAGAAACCATCTGTTAAAAATGCACACTGGTGAGCTGTAAGCCACTGGGACCTTTTAAAGGCTTTACCATGTTAAGCACGTCTAGAATCACACTGGTTATTGGGTGCTCAGAAAGGAAAGCAGACTCCGGCTCACCCTGGACAGGAACACTCAAACGGAAGCAGGAATCAAGGAAAGAAGACTATTAAGTAGCCCTCCTCAGGGAACAGCACAGAAGAAAGGAGGAAGGAGTCTGGACAGATGTATTTCCCGAAACGTTCTAAACAAATGCAGATTCTGGCATCTTGGGCCAGTGCCTGATGTTCCCAGAAAGAGAGCTACTTCAGAGGAGGTCATGCTAAGGCAAAATGAGGGAAATTATTTTTCCAAAAATTACGTAATTCAAGCTTTCCAAGACCCTCGTTTCTTTTTTCTTTTTTTAAAATATATATTTTACTGATTTTTTTACAGAGAGGAAGGGAGAGGGATAGAGAGTTAGAAACATCGATCAGCTACCTCCTGCACACCCCCCACTGGGGATGTGCCCTCAACCAAGGTACATGCCCTTGACTGGAATCGAACCTGGGACCCTTCAGTCTGCAGGCCGACGATCTATCCACTGGCCAAACCGTTAGGGCGACCCTCGTTTCTTATATAGAGCACGTACTCTCTGCCAAAATGAGTGCAAATCATTTACATAATCCTTTTAAAAATCTATGACTGATTATTACATAATATCTTACATAATTTGTATTTTAAATTTCTATAATTGATTATTACCTCATTTTACAGAAAAGGGAACTGAGAATCGGAGTGAATATGAGAGTAAGTAGTTTCTAAAATGTCACAAACTAGTTTGTGGTAAAGCCTCAATTTCCCCAGTAGAACATGTAAAATAATATGGTTTTCAATAATAGAGGGCATTCTATAGACTTCTTTGCTCTCTATTTCCTAAACAGCAAAAGAGAAAGTAAAATAACAATTTGGAATTTCACCAAAATACTTCAGATGTGCTTCAAACATAACAGACTTTTGCAATTTCAGATTTACTAATGATTCCTAGAGGCAAATAATGGTCTCTTGCATATATAATTTAGCAAATTATCTTTCTTAAGTAGATTGCATTAAAAAACTTTCTAACAGATCATCAATGTTAGTAGATCCAGAAACAGTTTTCTTTTCCTTTAAAAAAATAAAACTACTTGAAAACAAGTAGGTCTTGTTTCCTATACCAACATCATGGTTTCTCTCTCTCACACACACACACACACACACACACACACACACACACACACACAAGCACACACACCCTCTTACACCTTCCTATCTCTTCAAGCAGAGCCAATACAAGAGTCCATTATAAACACATTAGATTAATTTAATTTAATCCTCTCTTTTCTGTATCGTTAACTTGTTTTATTCTGGCTGTCTCTACTGTGTCAATGCACATTAACTCCTAAGAGAAAACTTAGAATATCTGTTCCAAAGCTTAGCTAAACTGTATCAAAATTCTTTCAGGGCATCTTGGCCCTTTGACCTCTTTTTAATCTACATCCCAAATTTACAGTTAGAGAAAGAAGCAAGAATGCCTTGGGTGGGAGGGAGGTGTGGGCTAGAAGAGGTCATTGGGGGTGGGGGGGGAGCAGGACTTATGTAATACTTTCAACAATAAAGATTTTTTTAAAAATATTTTTTTATTGATTTTTTACAGAGAGGAAGGGAGAGGGATAGAGAGCTAGAAACATCGATGAGAGAGAAACATCGATCAGCTGCCTCCTGCACTGGGGACATGCCCACAACCAAGGTACATGCCCTTGACCGGAATCGAACCTGGGACTTTTGAGTCCGCAGGCCGACACTCTATCCACTGAGCCAAACCAGGTTAGGGCAAGATTTTTTTTAAAGGTGATATTTTTGTCAAGGAGGACAGTGTGTTGCCTTGATAAATTTTACTATATAAAATCACTAGCTAATTCCAGGAACCAGAAAAAGATGTAAAACGCCATCTTTTACTATTATTTTTTAAAGATTTTTTTAAACCAGCATAAAAATAGGAATGGTGCAAGCAGACTGATGGAGACATATCAACCATGTAATTAAAGCTATAGGTGTTCAGATTACTGTCAGCCCAGACATGTATTGTCACTGATAAAGAAAAAAGAAAAGAGCTACAGATTTTTTGAAAAATCTTTTGCCAGAAACATTTCCAAGATGTTGTACAATATGTGTCAGAGAGAAGTCTCTTTCTCTTTGTGCAGCTCTGCTCAGTGTTTTATGTTCCCGTCATTTCCGTTCCCTCCCCTTTTGGTGATACACATGTCATGTGTCTGTGGACCTAAAGGGAAAACTCACGTAAACACAATGTCTGCACTGAAAACCTTACAGTGCGTCCTGAGTGAAGACAGCATCTATTGAATGGGATACAATTCCACTGCAGTGTATTATCGAGAGAATTTATAAAAGAGAAGAGCTAGATGCTAAGGGCCTATTCTGCCCACCAGATACATTATGTATAAGGCTTGCTTTTTCTTAAATTCTAACGCCCCAGTTAGATCAGAGATTAGTAACTAAAAGAATTTTGTCTTTTTTGAATGGCATTCTTTTATTTGAAATTATGGAATAACCATTCATTGATCTTGGAGGAAATTCCCATTTGGGAAAAACTGGAAGTTAATTTATATGACATTAAGTTCAGTGCAAGAATATCCCATTAATGGAGATGTTATGATTCTAGCATTTATACGAAATATAGGCAATAATGATACCAGATATTTGACTAAACAAACTTATTAAAAGGACTCTTGGTTGGAAATGACAAAAATCCAACAGAAGCTGGCTTAAATAATGACAAGAGCAATAACAGTTATCTTTTATTGGGAGCTTACTATATTCCGGGCATTTAGCTAAGTATTTCTCATACATTTCCTCTTAATCCTCAGAGCATTCCATGAGGTAAGTACTATTATTATAGTTTTTTTGACAGATGAAGAAATGAAGCTCAGAGAACTCAAATACCTTGTCCATACCCACAGAGCAAGTCAGAAAGTGATAGCTTGAGACTGGGCCTGAGGCAATTTGACAGTGAAACCCAAGTTTTAAACACTCTACCACTAAGAAAGAAAAAAAATATATATATATATCAGAAGAAAACTAGGGGTGTTTACAAATCAAAGGAAGGACCTAACAGTGCCCCAGGAAGTCAGGAAAGAGGACAGGAAATAAAGCCAAGATTTCTCTCACACTATAATCTTGCATCCTCTCCTCCTGTGGACTAATAGTCTCCATGTGGCAGGGAGAGAAGGCTCCCGATCTCCCACCTTCGCTGCTAGAGTGGAAAGGACATGGCCCCACCACAACCAACATCCCAGACGAGAACATTATTGAGAAGGGTTCTGATGAGTACCTACTCTGGGACCTGACACTGTGCTGGAGAAATGTACAAATGGCCCCCCTGCAGGTTTGACGGGGATGGGAAGGATTTTAGATCCATTAAGGGACCACATTGAAGGATTTCAGATGGACAAGTTCCCCAAAGAAGAAAGGTGCTGTTGAAAAAAAACACATGCACTTGTATCAGCATGGAAATAACAGTGAGCATCTATGATGCTGGATTCCCAGGTTCAGGCCTTAACCCCAATATGAATGAATCAGAGGCCTTTGGGAATGTTCTGCCTGCCCGTGTCTTCTATCTTGTCTTTTTAAAAAGGACAACCTACTTGACAATCTATTCAGATAAGATAAATGTTTTCAAATAATTTAACATCACCAATGAGGTTTATGACCATTCCAACAAGGTAAAGTTTTGTACTACTTATGGTGATAAAAATGTTTATGAATTAAGTAAATCGTATGCAAGATTTTAGCCTACTGAAGAGAGAAAGGAGGAAAAAAAACTTCCTTTCAGGCACTTTAATAGTACTGCATAAAATACCCAACTTTAAGTATGAACTATATACTAAATATAAGACTTTCAAATTTACATATTAAAGCATATATAAAGATAAAATTATTATTTAACAATTTCATGTTTCTATAATGAAACAATACCAAAATCTTCTATAATATGGTTTTCACTAATTAATTTTATATTTTTGCAATTCATTATTTAATTCATCTATTTACTTCCTTGTTCATCTAACATGTATTAAACTTCTACCACAGTGAATCCAAATTAATAGACCTGACTGTATCAATAAATAGGCAGCCTCTAGGCTCTGATGACTTCAGTCAATAAAACCTACAAGTTACAATGGCTTCAAATTTGCCTGGTTTAATGATTCTAACAAAGTCCTGCTCTGCAATAAAATATAACATTTTCCCCAAGACAATGAGAATTTCACAGTAACATTTACCATATTTTTCCGTGTATAAGATGCTATTATTTTCTAAAATCATTAGACTGAAAATCGAGGGGCCTCTTATACACGGAAGTCAGCCAAGGAGAGAGTTGCTGGGGTGCTTAGCTGCCCATACTTTGTCAAACAGGCTTCCTCCAATCATGAGCCTTATTGTAACTGACTTCAGCTAATGCCATAATTGGAGGTGGAGGTAGAGAGTGTGCAGATGCAACAGGGATCATAGCATTCTGAGCCCATAAAGATGTTAAAAAATAAAAAGATAATACAAGTAAGCGATTGTCTTATTCTGCAAAATTCAAATTGGATGTAATCAGCTATGCAAAAGAGCATGGAAATAGAGCTGCAGAGAGACAATTTGGACCTCCTCCCATTGAGTGTATGATCAGACAGTGGAGAAAACAGGAAGAACAGCTTCTTAAGATGCCAAAAGAAGAAGGCCTTAAGAGGAAAACCAGCAAAATGGGCAAACTTGGAGCAGAGGCTTAGACTTGGATTATGGAGCAGCACTAAAGTGGCTTATGTGTGTCAACCAACCTTATTCAATGTTAGGCAAGAATGTTTGCAAGCAAAATGAGCATTGTTGATTTTATAGGAAAGGCAAAATGGTGCTTCAATTTCATGAGGAGAGAAGGGTTGGCCATGAGAACAGGAACAAAGTTAGCTCAGAAAATGCCACCAGTTTATAAGGATGATCTCACATATGTAGACAGTGATACAATAGAAGAAAATGAAGAAATTGATTTGTCTGGAACTAATAGTGATGATGAAGAGAGCAGTGATGCAACAGAAGCTGAATAAAGTTATATGCTGCATAATATCATAGCACTGGTATGTGCACATTACCTGCAGTAATTACTAAATAAAAATTTGTTCTATTTTAGGTTTTAAATATTTATTTCTTAATTTTGGGTTGGAAAAGTGGAGGGTGTCTTATACATGGGGGCATCTTATACACGGAAAAATACGGTGAATTTTCTAGACTCGCAGGTAGCCTGCTCTGAAATTCATATTATTACATGTTTCATTACCACTCTATCCAAAACTTGGCAGGCCCCTATTGTTCCTGAGAAACCCAGTACTACTGATGGCTTACCAGGGGTGGGCAAACTTTTTGACTCGAGGGCCACAATGGGTTCTTAAACTGGACCGGAGGGCCGGAACAAAAGCATGGATGGAGTATTTGTGTGAACTAATATAAATTCAAAGTAAACATCATTACATAAAAGGGTACGGTCTTTTTTTTTTTTTAGTTTTATTCATTTCAAATGGGCTGGATCCGGCCCACGGGCCGTAGTTTGCCCACAGCTGGCTTAGCCCATCTTAGTTCACTGAAAAAGTTAAATAATTTTAAGATATATTTGGATGACAAAATATCCTTCACGGAATTTGAAAACCCCTTGAGGCATCTTATTCTAACACACTCCTAGTCTAACTTATACAATCCTAAGAGCAAATTGGCTTTACAATGTCTACTCAAAGGGTTAATGTGAAGAAAAGCATTTATTACTTATCCTACTTAGTAATATCCAACCTGGGAATAGAAATAAGAATAAAAAGTCCTTCCTACTTATCTAATACACTATTATTAAGCACCCAAGATTATGTTTGCTCAAGCATTTCTTATCAGATTAACAAATCTCTTCTTATAATGGCATAAAGAAAGATGGCCCTTCTTATTCCTTAATGGTTCTATGAAAGACTTCATATCCACTGCCAATTCTTGCACATGTGTCACTATATTGGCAAATAACTCCTATGGGTTAATTTAAACATCACCGAGCAGACCATGCATATCTTGAAAAAAGTGGATCAAAATGTGGAGGCTAATTGTGTTCAAATCTCCCAGGTATCAAAATAGGACTAGAAAGAAATTATCATAAAATTCAGAAAGTGCAGCATTGATTGCTCCCATAATGACGGGAATCAGAGTAGCCAGAGCATCATCCTATCTTTTAGAGTTATTTTATCCAATGGCTAGAAAGAAATTACAAAATTACTTTGGAAGCCAAAATGACTCTGAAATAAAAGGGCATCTCCCACATGGATTTGGATATGAAATCTCTTGGCCTCATTTGGCAACACAGATAGCCACTCACTCAGATCTGGCTATCTCTAAGGCAGGCACCCTAGAACAGTTCCCTGAACGTTTAGTAGAATATAGTTTACTCAGAAGCGTTTCAAATCTCACCCATTCATAAGTTCTAACTGAGTAATGACATATTTGTATTCATTACTAACCACTATTTGAAAAAAGGGGTACAGTTTATTTGAAGTTTCTATTTTAAAATCAATGTCATTTGTTAGAGCAGTTAGTCTGTGCTGTTGTGTTCTCAGTTCCCTGCCAAAGGCAAACCCTCATTTTCTGGAAGTAGGTAATAGATGCGTCCTTCACAACAGAACCAGACTGCCTTCCAATGTGTTTTAATATGTTCTGCTGAGACTTGAGCTCTTCCATCAGTTAAAAGTGTTAGTAAATACCAGATATCAAGCTAGATTACAAAGCCACTGTTCTCAAAACTGCCTGGTACTGGCACAAGAACAGACATATAGACCAATGGAACAGAGAACCCAGAAATTGACCCAAGCCATTATGCTCAATTAATATTTGACAAAGGAAGCAAGAGCATGCAATGGAGCCAAGATAGTCTCTTCAATAAATGAATGGGGTTGGGAAAATTGGACAATTACTAGTACATGCAAAAAATGAAACCAGACCACTAACTTACTCCATACACAAAAACAAACTCAAAATGGGTAAAAGACTTAAATGTAAAATGGGAAACCAAAAAAAATCTTAGAAGAATCCATAGGCAGCAAGTTATCAGACATATCTCAGAGCAATATCTTTACCGACACATCTCCTAGGACAATAGAAACTACGGATAAAATAAACAAATGGGACTACATTAAAATAAAAAGCTTCTGCACATCAAAAGAAACCATCAACAAAACAACAAGAGAGCCCACTGCACGGGAGTACATATTTGCCAATGTTATCTCCGAAAAGGATTTAATCTCCAAAAACTTAATAGCGAACTCATACAACTTAACAAAAGGAAGGTAAACAGTCCGATCAAGAAAATGGGCAAAGGACCTAAATAGACACTTTTCAAAAGTGGACATACAGAAGGCCAAGAGACAAATGAAAAAAAAATGCTCAAAGTCACTAATCATCCAAGAGATGCAAATCAAAATGACAATGAGATACTATCTCACACCTGTCAGAATGGCTATCATCAACAAATCAACAAAAGACAAGTGCTGGCAAGGATGTGGAGAAAAAGGAACCCTCTTGCACTGCTGGTGGGAATGCAGACTGGTGCAGCCACTATGGAAAACAGTATGGAGTTTCCTCAAAAAAATTAAAATGGAACTCCCATTTGACCCAATAATCCCACTTCTAAGAATATATCCCAAGAATTCAAAAACACCAGTCAGAAAGAATATATGCACCCCTATGTTCATGGCATCACAATTTAAACTAGCTAAGATTTGGAAACAGCCTAAGTGCCCATCAGCAGATGAGTGAATTAAAAAACAGTGGTACATCTACACAATGGAATGCTGCACTGCTGTAAAAAAGAAAGGACTCTTACCATTTGCAACAGCATGGATGGAACTGGAGAGCATTATGCTAAGCGAAATAAGCCAGTCAGAGAAGGATAACTATCACATTATCTCACTCATTTGTGGAATATAATGAACAACATAAACTGATGAACAAAATTAGATACAAAGTTATAGGAGCATCAAACAGACGATCAAACCTTAGAGGGAAGGCAGGGGAGGGGAGGATGCCATGGGGGGAGGAGGTAAGAGATCAACCAAAGGACTTGTATGCATGCATATAAGCATAACCAATGAACAAAGACAATAGGGGGTGGGGCAGGAGCAGGCAGGGAGAGGTCAATGGGGGAAAAAGAAGACATATAAAGAATTTAATTTTTTTAAAAAAGTGTTAGTGAAATATAATGAACAACATAAACTGATGAACAAGGACTGATCCAGAAACGTAGAGGCATTGATTGGACTGTCAGGCCTTGGAGGGAAGGTAGGGGAGGGCGGGGGTAAGGGGGAGAGATCAACCAAAGGACTTATATGCAAGCATATAGGCCTAACCAATGGACACGGACAAGGGGGGGGGGGGTGAGGGCATGAGGGGGGGGGGCATAGGGGATAACGTGGGGATAAGGACACATATGTAATATCTTAATCAATAAAAAATATATTTAAAAAAATAAATAAATAAAATGAAAAATAAAGTGTTAGTGAAGAATTTTTCCCAACAAGGAAGACACTGTAATATTTAAAAAAATAAAATAAAATACTGGAGATAGGAGAGATCTTATTGTCCTCCACTTGTACATGAAGATTGACTATATTTGCTCCTGCGATCCCAAAATAGCAGATGAAATCTAAAAGTAAAATGGAAATAGAAGAGATTTCTCTTCAAAGTGTTTCAAAAAGAGTTGATCAGCAAAGAGAAAAACTTGTCACTCTGAATAGACTTCCTAAATGCCTGAGTATCATGTCCCTTTGTAAGAGTATTCTCTGTCCCTACCTGCCCACTCAGTATCCACAGTGTCTGAACTACTGTTGAGTCTAGGCCCGGGAGATGCAAGGCAAGCCCTGTCCCCAGCAAAGCCAACAAAAAGTGGAAGAGTCACCAGGACTTAGATCTCATCTGAAGTGTCTCTTCCGCAGATAAGCTTTCCTGGACACACAGACTTGATTAAGCTCGCCCACTGTAGATTTTATTGGAATCCTGCACTTTTCCTTCATAGCATTTATTCTAGTTGCACAAATGTAATTAAATGATTGTTTATGTTACGTGCTTACTATAGATTTTTTGGGAGAAATGAAAAATACAGATGTCAATAAAACATGGAAAAATGGCTGGCTTAAAACCATAAAAAAATTTAGGATACCTTGCTCCAAAATACCTACTAAAAAATAAAAGTAAAAGAAATGGAAGGAAGGGAGGGAAAGAGGCAAGAAGAGAGGGAGAAAGAAACTGATTGAGGGAATAGTACAGGGTAAATATGATTAAGATGAGGCTGCATCTGGAGTTCAAATGATATGACCACATTTAGTTTCCCTTTCTCTTTTTTGAGCTCTATTTCCACAGGTTGCCTCCCTTTAATGACCTTGCTTCATGGTTACCTGCTTACTGCCTAATGCCTAGCGGGAAATAAGACACAATCTGCTTCCCTAACAGCTCAACTAAAATCATAGAATTGAGTCCTTTGGCCAGGTCCTGACTTGGCACAGGAGCTTATCCCTAAGCCAATCAATGTGGCAGGGATTCGTCGGCTTGCTAATTTGCTTAAGGCAATCAAAACACATTTGCAGAGCCAAGCACATGGTAGTTACCTTCCAAATCTCCTGATTGGATAATTCAGGGTAGAATCAGAAGGCAAAAAGTAATAATGAATGTTATGGTGACAAGAAATAAGTGTCCACATCCATGACCAATGCGATTCTGCATGGGAAGCCACAAAGAGATTTTCAGTGAAGAAATGGCAAAGTCAGATTCAGGTGTGGAACTGTATAAATGTAGAATAGTTAGATATAAAGGGAACATTTTAAGCAAAACAATCGGATTCAATGACCGGAGAGGAATGATAAAAGAAAGTAAGAAGGAAGATGGCTCTGAATTATGTAGCTTCCATGAATACAGATGTTTCTTCCATGGATTAAGATAAAACATACAGAACCAGGGACAGAATTGTAAGACTCCCCAAATATTGTTATGTTTACATTCTATAAATAATAGCTTTTACTTAGACAAAAATGTGAGAATTATTTGAGGCATTTGTTATTCACTACTGAGATCATCTTAATGGGCTACCATCCCCCAATAGCATATTAAAAAGAATACTGCATTATAATAAATTGTAAGCCCAATACCCAACCTCATTTCCCCATGTTTTAGAGAAAGCACCAAAACATAAGATATTACATTCCTTAAGATATTACATTCCTCTTACTAGTGTAAAAAGCTAAAACTCAATTAGAGGCATCCAACCAGTTATATACTGATGTTTTTGTGCCACACCCCAAATTCATAATGTGGAAAACTAATCTCCAATGTGATGGTATTCGGTGATAGAGTCTTTGGGAGATTATTAGGTGATGGGGATGGGGCTCTCATGGATGGAATTTAGTGGAATAAGAGAGATCCCCAAAAGGTCCCTTTTCCCTTCTGCCATGTGAGAATACAGCACAAAGATAGTTGTCTCTGAACCAGGAAGAAGGCCTTTACCAAACACCAAATCAGCCTGCCTGGAGCTTGGACTTCCCAACCACCAAAACTGTGCAAAATGAATATTTGTTGTTTACGTCACCCAGGTTGTGGTATCTTTGTTATAGCAGCCCTAATAGACTAGGACATACTTTCTGTACTATTTGTGCTAAACACAGGAAGCATGTCATCTTTCCTTCTCACCTGAAGTCAGATCAGTGCTAGAACAACATAATCAGTTAGGTTTCCTGCATCAAAAAAAAAAGTACCAAAACTTCTTGGTTTATATGTCAACCAAATATTTAGTTCAAAGTCCTGTCAATATGTGATTTGGGCTGCACTCAACTTATTTGAGCTTAGAGAGTTGATTCCAGCATGGATTCATTAGGCTCAACTGTTAGGTCAAATGGGGTCTTTAGGTTCTTCTTAATGTACTAGTAGTCTATCAATATCCAGTAGGTTAACCCACGTTTATACACACAGTGGCAGTAAAGTTCAAGAGGAGAAAAAAACAAGACCCAATGTGCAAGGACTTTTCAAGTCTCTGCGCAGGTCACATTTGCAAATGTCCACTGGCCAAATCAAGCCACATGGTCAATGCCAGAGTTAGTGTGAAAGCACTACAGAAGCACAGAAAACAGAATGCATGAACAAATAGGGCAATTCTGACAATCAATGCATTGCAGTGATCAGCAGTTTGACCCAAACAAGTGTTAATCACAGAATTACCTTTTACTTTTAAATTTGAAGAAACATTATTTATATATTAAAGCTTTATAAATTGTTAGTTATGACAGTATTAAGAATTTTGTTCAGAAAATTGGGGTGATGAGTTTTTGCTTTTCTATCTCATTTATTTTTTATTTTTATTAAATCTTTATTGTTCAGATTACATTTGTTCCTCTTTTTTTTCCCCCCCATAACTCCCCTCCTCCCAGTTCCTGCCCCACCCTCCGCCCTCACTCCCCACCCACTGTCCTCATCCATAGGTGCACGATTTTTGTCCAGTCTCTTCCCGCATCTCCCATTCCCCTTTCCCCCCCAAGAATAGTCAGTCCATTCCCTTTCTATGTCCCTGATTCATTATAATCACCAGTTCATTCTGTACATCAGATTATTTATTCACTTGATTCTTAGATTCACTTGTTGATAGATGCATGTTTGTTGTTCACAATTTGTATCTTTACCTTTTTCTTCTTCCTCTTCTTAAAGGATACCTTTCAGCATTTCGTATAATACTGGTTTAGTGGTGATGAACTCCTTTAGCTTTTCCTTATCTGTGAAGCTCTTTATCTGACCTTCAATTCTGAATGATAGCTTTGCTGGATAAAGTAATCTTGGTTGTAGGTTCTTGGTATTCAGCACTTTGAATATTTCTTGCCATTCCCTTCTGGCCTGCAAAGTTTCTGTTGAGAAATCAGCTGACAGTCGTATGGGTATTCCCTTGTAGGTAATTGAGTCTCTTTCTCTTGCTGCTTTTAAGATTCTCTCTTTGTCTTTTGCTCTTGGCATTTTAATGATGATGTGTCTTGGTGTGGTCCTCTTTGGATTCCTTTTGTTTGGGGTTCTCTGCGCTTCTTGGACCTGTAAGTCCATTTCTTTCACCAGGTGGGGGAAGTTTTCTGCCATTATTTCTTCAAATAGGTTTTCAATATCTTGCTGTCTCTCATCTTCTGGCACCCCTATTATTCTGATGTTTGTACGCTTGAAGCTGTCCCAGAGGCTCCTTACACTATCTTCGTATTTTCGGATTCTTTTTTCATTTTGCTTTTCCGGTTGGGTGTTTTTTGCTTCTTCGCATTTCAAATCTTTGGCTTGATTCTTGCGCTCCTCTGGTCCGCTATTGGGTATAATATTCTTTATTTCAGTCCGTGTATGCTTAATTTCTAGTTGTTTCTTTATCATAGCATCGAGGGTCTCATTAGTTTTCGTGAGGCTCTCCTCAAGTTTATTGCAAGCCCTCAAAATTGCGTTTTTTAGCTCTATATCCTCCATTTCTGTCATGTTTTTTTGTCTCCGCATTTTTTATGCTTTCTTGGTGCACCCCCTTGTGGTCTTTGTGCGCAGTCTTGTTCTAGTTAAGCCTTGATTGTTGTAGTTAATACTAGAGGGATTTGACCACCAGGCCGACTGGCTGTGAGAATCAGCTGTGGGAAAACTTCTGTCCTCTGGGGAGGTGCTAATCTAGCCTTTGCCTGAGGCGGTCCGGCAAATGGCTCTGCGCAGGGCTTGGGCGGGGTGGGATCAACAGGGCGGGTGGAGGGAGCAGTTATGGCTGCTCTCAGTCCTGTTCCCAGAGGCTCTGCTTCTCAGAACCCGGGCAACCGCTCTAAACCTCGGAGAGAAAGCTGCCCTCACGTTCCAACTGATGCCAGACACTCCCGCTTCTCCCGTTTGAGTCTGAGTCCCTAGAGACTCGCCCGGATCTGGAGCTCAGAGTCTGAGACTCCCTCCTGATTGAAAACGACAACCGCGCCCTCAGCCACCAGCCCGCTTTGCGCGCGCACCTCCGCACCTTTAAATTTTCCACACTGCGCCTCCTCTGAGCCTCGGAATGCTGTTCTCTTTCCTTCTAGTTGAAGAGTCTCTCCTCAGCCAGCCTTCCTGTGGTTCTGGGTGATGTCCGTTCCCTCTTTTAGTTGTATTTTTGAAGTGGTTGTTTGCGGCAGCAGTCTCCGGTGTTTACCTATGCCGCCATCTTTGTCAACACTCTTCTATCTCATTTAATATCACTGCATAGTCCTCTCTGACACAATTGTTCACAACTGCATTGTTAGTAAAATTCATGACTTTTGTAATGAAAAAAAATTGAATATAGAAATTCTAATTAGTAGCAATATAACTTAATTCAGATCTTACTATTATTGGTGCTTTCTCATTATTAATCTGTACTAACCAGTTTTAATCACTTCCCAATTGAATCCCTATCTATAAGCTCATGATGACATTGTTCAATTTGCAAATCAGGTATGCTTAAGTTTCTGAAAATATCGCCCTGCTAAAAACTCCATAGTTTGGGTAAAATTACATACATATATTGAAAGTATTACATATGTCCCCTTCTTCTCCCTTATAGCCTGTTCCCACCCCCCACCCCCCCACCTCAAATGACTGAGTCAAGAAGTAGTTCAGGATAGTGATCCTTTACAAAAAGGAAGCATACAAAGTCAATCAACTATTTCCTGCTTCCTGACTGGAGAGAGTTTCCAGGCTATAATGCAAGAAGGGAGAACCCCAACAGAGTCTGGTATCCCCATGATTTTAAAATAACAGAGTTGAGAATTCATAAAGATCACACTGGCTAGAATGTGTATCCAAGAGGAGAGAAATATATGGATAGAAGAGAGCTAGAAAGGGAGAGTGGGAGATAAAAGATCTGCAGAGTTCCTCTCACATCTTCAGTTGGGTATTGATCACAGTGTGAAACAGAGGCCAGGTAAAGAACCACCTCAAAGGAGCAGGTGAGATAATCGCTGGAGCCCACTCAGCTCTTGGAATAGTTTGTGTTCTCATCAGCAGGAGTGGATAAACCTTATAATATACAGGGTAGTGTACTCAAAAGGATATTGCCTCATTAGAGGGAAAATATGGCCCTAGATAAAAGGTTGTTCTGATCCTACTGAAAAAGGCTTAGGAGCAAGCAATAAAAGAATCAAAATGCTTCCAGTTAATTTAACTGCATCCCAGAATAAAGAAAAAGAATATTTCTAGAAATGCAAAAATATTTAGCACCCAACAAGGTAAAATTTTCAATGTCCTCTTAATCAATAAAAAGTTACTAGCATGCAAAGAAACAGAAACATACAACCCACAATGAAGAGGGGAAATGTCAACGGAAACAAATTCAGAAATGACACAGATCATACAATTAGTAGATAAAGATATTAAGGCAGCTGTTATAATTATTATCCATGTAACTATCATCTACATGTTAAAGAAAATAAAGGAAACCATGAGCCCAGCAGGGTTTTCCATAAAAATTGATTTGTATGTTATATGAAAAAGCAAAGAGTGACCTACAATTGCCAAATTATCTTTGGGGAAAAAATTATGTTGGAGGATTATACTATCTGATTTCAGAATTTGTCATAAAAGCACAGTAATAAGATAGTATGGTGCCAGTATAAAGAATGACAAATAGTTTAATATAACAAAATTGAAATATGCCTCCATATATTTTATCATTTGACCTTTGACAAAGTGGTGAAGGCAATTAATGGGGAAATAACATGTATAATACAATTAATAAATAAATAGTATACAAATTTGGAAGGAAGACGTAAAACTATCAGTAGTTTCAGATGACATGATACTATATAGACAGAACCTTAAAGAGTCCATCAAAATACTATTAGAACTAATAAATGAATCCAATAACATAGCAGGATACAAAATTCATATTCAGAAATTGATAGCATTTTATACAACAATAACAAACTATCAGAATGAGAAATTTAGAGAACAATCCCATTTATAATTACATCCAAAAAAAATACCTAGGAAAAAATTTAACTAAGAAGATAAAAGGGCTGTACAGGAAAAATTGTAAGACCTTGAAGAAACTGAAGAAGATACAAATAAATGGAAGCATATACCCTGTTCATGGATAGGAAGAATTAACATCATTAAAATGCCCATACTACCCAAAGCAATCTATAGATTCAATACAATCCCTATTAAAATACCAATGAGATTTTTCAGAAAACTGGAATAATCCTAAAATTTATATGGAACCAGAAAATACACAAAATAGACTCAGCAATCTTTAGAAAGAAGAACAAAGTTGGAGGTATCAGATTACCTGATATCAAAATATACTACAAGGCTACCCTGGCCAGGTGGCTCAGTTGATTGGAACATGCACCAAAAGGTTGTGGGTTTGATTCCCAGTCAGGGCACATACCTAGGTTTCGGGTTCAATCCACAGTTGGGGTTCATACAGAAGGCAACCAACTGATGCTTCTCATATCAATGCTTCTCCTTCCCTCCCTCTTTCTCTCTCTCTCTTCCTTTCTCTCTCTAAAATCAATAAACATATCCTTGGATGATGAATAGAAAAATACTACAAAGCTATAGTAATCAAAACAGCATGGTACTGACATAAAAACAGACACATTTATCAGTGAAACAGAAATAGAGATCCCAGGCCCTAACCAGTTTGGCTCAGTGGGTAGAGTATCAGCCCATGGACTGAAGGGTCCCAGGTTTGATTCCGGTCAAGGGCATGTACCTTGGTTGCAGGCACATCCCCAGTAGGGAGTGTGCAGCAGGCAGCTGATTGATGTTTCTCTCTCATCGATGTTTCTAACTCTCTATCCCTCTCCCTTCCTCTCTGTAAAAAAATCAATAAAATATATATTTTTTAAAAAAATAGAGATCCTAGAAATAAACCCACATCTATATGGTCAATGAATGTATCACAAAAGAAACAAGAACATACATTGGGGTCAGACAGTTTATTCAATAAGTGGTAGTGAGAAAAACTGGACAGATACATGTAAAAAATGAAACTAGACCATCTTCTTACCCATACACAAGATTAAACTAAAAATGTATTAAAGACTTAAATGTAAGACCTGAAACCATAAAATTCCTTACAGAAAATATAGGCAGTAAACTCTCTGAGATTGCTCTTAGTAATATTATTTTTTGATATATCACTTTGGTAAAGGAAAACAAAACAAAAAAAATTAACAAATGAGATTACATCAAACAAAAGTTTTTTTGCACACCAAAGAAAGCCATCAACAAAACAAAACAAAAAAAAACAACCTGATTGGGAGAAGACATTCTCCAATGATAAATACGAAAAGGGGTTAATATCCAAAATTTATAAAGAACTTGTATAAGGTAACACCCTCCCCCCAAAAAAATCCAATTAAGAAATGAGCAGAGGACCTGAAGAGAGAGTTCTCCAAAGAGGACATACAGATATAACCAGTAGACATATGAAAATATACTCAATGTACCTTCAGAGAAATGCAATATAAAATCACAATAAGATATCACCTCACACCTGTCAAAATGCCCACCATTAAATCAACACAACAGTGTTGGTGAGGATATGGAAAAAAATGGAACCATTATGAACTATAGGTGGGATTGCAGATTGGTGCAGCCACTGTGGGAAACAGTGAAGGTTTCTCAAAACATTAAAAATAAAACTACCTAATGACCCAGCAATTCCACTTCTGGGTATTTATCCAAAGAAATCCAAAACACAAATTCAAAAAAAATAGATACATCCCTATGTTCACTGCAGCATTACTTACAATAGTCAAGATATGGAAGCAACCTAACTGTTCATCAATAAATGATAGATCAAAAAGTGGTGGTACATATATACAATGGAATATAACTCAACCCTAAAAAAGAATGAAATTTTACCATAATGAACCTGGAGGGTATTATGGTCAGTGAAATAAGTTAAATAGAGAAAGGCAAATACCATATGATTTTATTTATATGTGGAATATAAACAACAAAATAAATGAACAAACAAAACAGAGACAGACTCATAGATAGGAAAAATCTATGGTTGCCAGATGGGAGAGGGATTGGAGAGCTCAAGGGTAAAGGTGAAGAGATTAAGAAATACAAATTGGTAGTTACAAAATAGTCACAGGTATATAAAGTACAGCACAGGAAATATAGCTAATAATATTGTAATAATTATTTATAGTGCCAGGTGGGTACTAGATGTATCCAGAGGATCATTTCATAAATTATATAAATGTCTATCCACCAAGTTTACACCTGAAGCCAATATAAAATAATATTGAATGTAAACTTTAATTGAAAAATAAAATAAAGGGAAGATGGAAAATTCAGAAATTCCAGGATTTGCAGAGTGAGAAGATAGAATTGATTCCTCTTTCCAATCAATGAATGAAAAAATCGAGAAGACTTGCCCAGCCAGCGTGTTTCAGGGGTTGAGCATCAACCTATGAACCAGCAGGTCATGGACTCAATTCCTGGTCAGGGCACTTGCCCAGGTTGTAAGCTCCATCCCCAGTGTGGGTGTGTGCAGGAGGCAGTAGATCAATGATGCTCTTTCATCACTGATGTTTATATATCTCTCTCCCTCTCCCTTCCTCTATGAAATTAATAAAAATATTTTTTTAAAAAAAATTGAGAAGACTTTCAGCAATAAAAGGTGATTAAGATTGAGCCTCTACACCAGGACCAAAACAATCTTTTGGCTGTAAATTGGCTTTATCTGTGATTGTCATATTGTTATATCAGAGCTCTTCTCATTATTAATATGTTTTACCTTTAAAAGAAAAATCTCAGAATGACTTATGTTCTCTGAGGCCACAGCCATATGCACTGTGCCTAACATATTGTTAGGTGTGTAATACACGTTGAGTGGAGAATTGTTAACTGGCTGGCTCCTTCATGAGATAGTAGGACGTTCTCAAATGAAAGTTTCTCTTCCACAATATTGTCCTGGCTTTCTTATATCAAGGGTTTCTACTAACAGTACAATCACCATGCTGCAAAGTGTGTTCCCGGGAATACTTATTTTGTGAAATGTTAACATGTCAGGTAAAAATAGATTCTGTGGTGAAATTAGTTTAGAAAGCACTTAGTTAAAGTTAAACAGTTTTCTTTCGTGTAGGACTTCTTAGAGGCTTAAAAATGCCAACGCACATGGTAAACCTCCAAGGGGAGACATGCTATGCAGTATTTGCTTAACTTATTTGACTACAGAACGTTTTGTTCCCTAAAGCATCTCGCAGATTCATATTCTATAGAAAACAAATAGAATTTAATATTTTATGGAAAAAACTATTCCAGCACTGTTGGAAACATTAAACATATATTAACATCTTTGCTTTAGGCCAACTTCACTTCCTTTTCTCTGTGCTTGTGTGGTTCCTCTGGTGATACTAAGAAGTGGTAAGGAAAAACAATAAGAAATCTTAAGTTTTGCTTCCAGTCTTTTTCTATGCATACTTACATGCCATAAGGACTCCAATAATCAATAGACCCTTTGTTCCTCTTCTCTCCAGCTGAGAAACTGCCTTTTGTTGTCCTCATGACAACATGTGGCCCAGGTTCAATGGGAGAGAAGCAACATGTGGCCCAGGTTCAATGGGAGAGAAGCAACATGTGGCCCAGGTTCAATGGGAGAGAAGCCAATCATGTCTAGTTACTGGCCTGATGCCTGGCTCACCCATTGAAAGCTATACATGAGCAGGAAGCTCTAAATAAAGAGACCTGAAAAAGATGTTGAAATATTGCTCATCTTTTTGCCTTTCTGTGCCTTTCCCTCCGTTTCTGTTCTGTCTCTGATCCAATACCTTCAATTTATATTATTGTCTATTGTTCAACCAACCATTACTCTCCTTCGATCCCTGTTACTAATCTCATCTATCTTCTCAGGATATGCTCCCTGGCTTACAAGTCTTCCTGCTTCTGCTCTTGTTGCTCCTTCCTCCCAAATGCCCCTTATCCCTCCATAATCTGCTTATTCTTCAAGTTCTGGTTCAGATGCTATCTCGTTTGTTACCCTAAGCAAGTTCTCTCTCTCTCTTATAAATAACCACAGCACTTTATACTCTAGTTTTTGACACAAAGCATTTGCTTTCATGGAGTACAATTATCTATGTGCACATGTCTCTCTTCCATCTGACTGTACGCTCCATGAAAATAAAAATAGATTCTGTGATGAAATTAGTTTAGAAAGCACTTAGTTAAAGCTTGGTCATCTTTGCCTCCCCCTATCTACACATTTTCCTCTCTTAGCATATGTTTCAGAAAATACTGATGGATGAGAGATTTCCAATAATAGTATAACCATAATCCACCTCGACTGGCACTGTCTTGGTTGAGCAATCATTAGTACATAAACTCAGTATTTCTTTAACTTCCACCAGAAGGACTCTATTTGCAACAAATATGTGAGTAATCAATATAGATTTTTGAAGGTTTCGCAGAAAAGATTTATATGACAAGCTCCATAACAAATTTTATATGTGGTCCACATCACTTCCATGAAGTTCTTCTTGTAGCCATGAGAGCTCCTCCTCATTCCCACCCTCAAAACTAAGCACGATAACCCTTGTCCTTTTTATTCCAAGACTTTCCTCCCAAGCTTTGAAATATGTTGCTCCCTTTTTATACGGAGCAAGTTATCTTTATATCTTCTAAATCATAAATCTTTGAAAAAGTTGTATATAATCACTATCCTCAAGGCTTCGCCTTCCATCCTCACTTATAGACTCCAAATAGACTTTTGCTACCACTATTTTACTAAAATCTACTTTCAAGGGGGATTCAAATGACTTCCAAATAGCTAAACCCTTTGGCCAACTTTGAGAGCAGTACAGCATTTGTCTGGTAATCAGCCCTTCCTCCTTAATTTACTTTCACCCAGCTTCCCAAACAGTACATTTTTGTGGTTTTCCTCCTACTCAACTCTTGGTCTTGCTTCCTCTCAGTCTCACTTGGTGATTTTACTGCTTCTCCTTGGCTTCTAATGTTGCAGCCCCTAGGAATGTCATTGGATATTTTCTCTTCACTATCTGCATTTGTTCCATGGTGACCTCATCCAGGCCTAGAGTTTAAATGTCATATGTATGCTAACTACTCCTGAATTTATATCCCAACCCCAATTTTTCTCTTTGGGTAATAGACATCTATAACCTACCGAGTTCTTAAATAGTATAAAGTTTTAAAAAAGTAACATGTTTTTAAATAGTTTTCAGTTAATATTAATAATTTAAAGAAGAAATTACTTCCAAAATCATTGTTTTTATTGAGTTATTAGAGTCCTGGTGCATATAATTTGTGTACTCAGGGGAGGAAGTGTCCCCCAGCCTGGCCTGTGCGCTCTCACAGTGTGGGAGCCCCATGACCCATTGCCCCAAAGAGATAGGCCCCACCCACCCATCCGGGGCTCCTCAATGGATTGCTCCAAAGAGGTAGGCTAGAGCCACGGGACCCACCACACCACGCAGGCAGCATCAAGCCCCCGCCCACCGGTGCACAGCCTCCTGGTGATCGCTCTTTGCAGCCTGAGGGCATCACTGCGTGAGGGCGTGACAACCACATAGGCTTTCATTAATAGGGTAATTTATAGACAATAAAATGCAACAAAAGTGTTCTCTTTTATAATATTTGATTATTATAAACATCAAAGCAACCCACCATCCAAAAGAAGATGTGGACTTAGCTCTATCACAAAAGAAAGTTCCTGCATGCCACCATTCTGTCAACTGTCCTCCATCATCCCATAGGAGACAATCATTGTCCTGATTTCTATAGATTTATTTTGCCTGTTTACAAACTTCATTTAACAGAATTACATAATATATAATTTTCTGAATCTTGGTACTTTTACTCAATGTAATAATGGTTTGAGATTCATCCTTTTTGTTAGATGTATCAGTAGTTTGCTCTTTTTATTTGCTAAGTAAATTCTGTTGTATAATATGCCACAATATGTTTATCTACGCTCCTTTTGATGGAGAACTATAGTTTGTTTGGAATTAAAAATAACAATGTTATACACATTTCTATACAATCACTTTCATAGACAAATCTTTTCATTTCTCTTAGTAAAAAATAAAAAGTGGAATTTTTGCACTGTATAATAGTTGTTTGTTAATTCTTTTAAAAAAATATATATTTTATTAATTTTTTACAGAGAGGAAGGGAGAGAGATAGAGAGTTTGAAACATCGATGAGAGAGAAACATCGATCAGCTGCCTCCTGCACACTCCCCACTGGGGATGTGGCCGCAACCCAGGTACATGCCCTTGACCGGAATCGAACCCGGGACCTTTCAGTCCGCAGGCTGACGCTCTATCCACTGAGCCAAACCGGTTTGTTTGTTAATTCTTATAAGATATTGTTAAAGAGTTTTCCAAAGTGGTTGTACAAGTTCCATTCTTATGAAAAATACAAGAATTTCATTGGCTGCATATCCTCACCCACAATTGGTATTGCCAGTCTTTTTTTTTTTAATTTTATTTTAGCCATCCTAGTGAGTGTGAAACGGTATTTTATTGTGATTTCAATTCACATTTCTCTGATGACTTATGATGTTAACTTTTCATTCGTACACTTTTAAGTCATTCATATGTTATCTGAGATGGAGAGCCCACGTCTTGTCCATTTTCATTGGGTTGTTTACCCTTTGATATTTGATTTATGGAAATTCTTTATATAGTCTCACTGTGAGTCATTCATATGTATAATATTTTCCCAGGCTAATTTTCCCACTTATTTCCTTAATGGCATATTTTTGATGAGAAAATATTTATCACTTTGATGTTATCTAATTTATATGTTTTGCTTTTATAGTTAGCACTTTTTGTGAAGAGCTAAATATACTGGGAGATATACCATCTTTATGAATTGAAAAACTGAATACTGTTAAGATGTCAGTTCACTATATTGTTTGTTCCATAGATTCAATGTCATTTCAGTACACAATACAGCAGGGGTTTGTGAAAATTTGACATGCTAATTCAAAATTTTGTAAGAAAACATTGCATACCTATAAGTGTTAGCTTGATATTTTTTTAAAAAAGAGAACTAGTTTAAATCATACTACCTTATTTTTCTACAAAATCACAGTAATCAAATCAGTATTATATTTATATGAGAATAGAAAATAAATCATGAGACATCATAAAATGCCATATTTAATCCCACATAAATATGGTCAATTATTTTCATTAAGATTTCCAGTCAAGTAAATGGGGAAAGAAAAAAGGATTTTGAACAAATAGTGCTAGAAATATGAGATGCACCTAAGTAAAGAAAAAGAAAGAACAGAAACAACTGTGACCATACTCCATTCCCAAGAAGTGATTTAGGATAGATATTAGGCTACATGGAACAATAAAGTTTCTCTAAGGAAACACGGGAGAAAATCTTCGTGGCCTTGAAGTAGACAAAGATTTCTTGGACAAACCCCTCACTCTACTTTTTAAAATTCTTCCCAGTTTATTAAATCCAATTTCATTAATGCATCTGAGCTCATTTGTTAATGATGGACAAAAGATGTAGAATGTGTCCTCTCAGAAAACACCAGAATAGCTGAATAAATTCAACCTTAGAAGGAATTTAGTACGTAAAGTTGGGAGGAAAATATTTTTGAGAAGATACCACCTCACTTGCCTCTGTCATAAAAAGACAATCCTCTTATTTGTCATTTGTATCCTGTATGAATATTTACCCTAGTGACTACTGAACTGTGGAGATCTGCAAGGACTAGTCTACATCCTTATGGTCAGATTACTGGGAAGGAGAGGTCATTTCCTGGTGTCAATCATCTGATAAGAGGTGGGCCATTGGATAGGAAACAGAAACCATGAGGAATGGTAAATTTTCTGCTTCTCTTGGTCTGGATATAGACCAGTGATGGCGAACCTTTTGAGCTTGGTGTGTCAGCATTTTGAAAAACCCTAACTTTGGTGCCGTGTCACATATAGAATGTTTTGATCTTTGCAACCATAGTAAAACAAAGACTTGTATTTTTGATATTTATTTTATATATTTAAATGCCATTTAACAAAGAAAAATCAACCAAAAAAATGAGTTCGTGTGTCACCTCTGACACGCGTGTCATAGGTTCGCCATCACTGATATAGAACAATACTTTTTTTAAATGTCAAGCACCTGGCATATGGTCCCTTGTTTAAATCTTAGCAGCCTTTGGAGGACAAAATTCATCTATCATGCACTCTTTCCCACTGTGTTCACAAATGGATTTTAAAAATTGTATTCCCTACAATGACTCAAACAACTACCACCTAATTAATTTAGACATGGCATGGAAGGAAACATGGGGCATTCCTGGTCTAAGTGTTTAGAAGAGACACCCTAAATGGTGTTTTAAGATGGCATTTGTTAGGTGGAGCAAAGCTTGGACTAGGAAGAGAGAGACTTAGAGATTTCATTTCCCTCTAGGATTCCACATTGGTGCAGAGACTTCAAGCTCATGATGACAAGTCATAATATGCAATGTTATGTTTCCCAGATTTCTGACACTCTGTATTTATTGGCTTTTGGTTATCTCATAGATTTTTTTGAAATGTGTTTTGATTATGCCTATGCAATATCCATTTCCCACAGCCCTCTGCCTTGCTTAAAAACAAACAAACAAACAAACACAAAAAACCTGATTATGCTCCATAAGCTAACTTATTATGATCCTGCCTTGTGCCTCAGGGGTTTCAGGAGTGAGTCTAGATTGGTTCAAGATAATTAGGCAGAGTCTCGTTTTTGTTACCAGTAATTGGTGCATATACAGGCATGTGATGTGATGTGGTGCTGGCCAATGCGACACACAAGGGGAAGAAAGTCTGAAGACTTTTAGGAAAGACTCCCTTTATCTTTAAAAGGAACACATGAAAACTTAGCCTTTTCCTTCCTCTAAACGTCTTCATGCCTGAAGATGATTCCTGAAATTGCTACAGTCATCTGTGACTCTAAGTAGCACTAACCTTAAGAAGATGGTAGCCCTAGCCAGTTTTGCTCAGTGGATAGAGCGTCAGCCTGCAGACTGAAGTGTCCCAGGTTTGATTCCAGCCAAGGGCACATGCCCGGGTTGCTGGCTCAATACCCAGTGGGGGGGGGGGGGCATGCAGGATGCAGCCAATCAATGGTTCTCTCTCAACATTGATGTTTCTGTCTCTCTCTCCCTCTCCCTTCCTCTCTGAAATCAATAA
Organism: Myotis lucifugus; assembly: GCF_000147115.1. NCBI lineage: Eukaryota > Metazoa > Chordata > Mammalia > Chiroptera > Vespertilionidae > Myotis > Myotis lucifugus. Next base: position 1,010,163 of record NW_005871152.1, read on the forward strand.
AGAAATATTTTTTTTTAAAAAGAAGAAGATGGTAAAACAAAAACAGCCAAACCTGATGGCATCTTGGAATATCTCATCTTATGATACTGGGGCTCTGCCTGCCTCTGGACTTTCTGATATAGTCCCATAAATTTAAGTCAATTCATCTAAACAGTTTCCATTCCTTGCTACTAAAGGCACCCTAATATGCTTTTTTCATTAAAACAAAGTTCTCAGCCCTTCTCCCACCTTAATAGGTAGGCTATGGAAAAATATAAAAAAAGGTTTGGTTCATGTTTGATCTGAATTAAAAGTGGAGAACTGTCTATGCCTGCTATCCCCATTCTCATGTTGCCAGGAGAGAGCGCCAACTTTGGAGAGTTTGAGTTTTATTTTAATTAAGAAAGATGTTATTTCTACCCAGACCTTCAAATCACACTAATGAGGACATTCTGTGGCAACCCAGCACCATCAATCCACACGGAGCCATTCTGCTCAGTGGCACTTCGGGGAGGGCTATTTAGATGCCTGCTGGTGCGGTGGGTCCTCATCCAGGGAAGAGAGGCAGCCCCTCTGAACAACGATTGCCAGATTCCAAGATGCCACTCCTGTATCTGCTTTCCTTTCCATCTTAGAAGTTAGAACATGTTCAGGAGGCAAGATGGTTTAGATTTTAAACGTTCTTTTTTGATGCTAATCACTTAATGACATTTTTCTCCTTCTGGGTTGAGGTTTTCCACATTTGGCCTCTGTATTCTTTTTTGGCTTAATTAATTGGAGCCAAAACTTTTTTCATATTCCCATCTGCCCTGTATTAACCACTGATTTTCAGAGCGATCTCACAGAGGTGGAACGAAAACAAGAATGTGGTTCTTAGCTGATGGTGATGAGGCAGCCAAGGCATTGGCAATGAGGTGGCAGGAGATACAGCTGGGTAGGAACCACATCAGGAACATGCGTAGGGCTCCAATGGACTCCCCACACTACTGTTACCCTATGAAACTCTGGTTTGTCACAGTAAATGAAATGGATGCAACCAACATGTTCACACATCCTAAGGTTAATCCACTCACAAACCATATCCATTGTTCATATTGGCCCTTTAGTACCTTCAAATCAGCATCTCACTTACAAAAATGGCTCTCATCTTTGAACACTGAGGATGTGCCAGGCACTATGTTACTTGCTTTGTAGATGACAAATCTCATTCAATCCTCACAGCTATCTTGTGTAACAGAGATTATGTTTGTTTTATACATGAAGAAGTTAAGCAATGGAGAATAATCTGCCCAGAGCCCCACAGTATGTAAATGACACAGCATAGATGTCATACTAGTCCTAAAGCAATTCTCTTAAGCACTAAGCTCATGTACCTTTTTGTTTGGCATCCCTCTCCCACATATACATTCTTTGAGGCTACATACCTAACAGTAAGCTCAGACCAGGTATAAGTGCAAGTGTTTGATAAACAGCTGATGTTATTAGTGTGGAATAATGTGAATAACATAGACAAAAGCAATTGTATGGATCCAGAAACAAATTCTAGCTGAGTGATTCACCAATGAAGACATTATCCTAAGTATGGCATTTAGCTCAGTTATTTAAAAATCATTCTCATAATGGGAATGCAAACTGGTGCAGCCATTACCAGTTTGCATTCCCATTATGAGAATGATTTTTAAATAATTGAAAAACAGTATGGGGTTTCCTCAGAAAATTAAATATGGAACTGCCATTTTACCCAGTAATCTCACTTGCAGAAATATATCCTAAGAAACCCAAAATACCAATCAAAAATAATATATGCACCCCTATGCCCATAACAGTGCAATTTATAATAGCTAAGATTTGAAACAGCCCAGTGCTCATCAGTAAATGCATAGACAAAAGAGCTGTAGCACATTTACATCATTGAATACTATGCAGCAGTATAAAAGGATCTCTTTCCCTTTGAGACAGCATGGAGGGACCTGGAGAATATTATGCTAAGCAAAATAAGCCAGTCTGAGAAAAACAAGTATCACATGATCTCACTCATATGTGGAATCAAATGAACAAAATAAACTGATGAACAAAACAGATCTAGAGACATAAAAGCATGGAACAATCTACTGTATCTCAGAGTGAAGGTGGGGGGTGAGTGGATGGGTAGGAAGAGATCAACCAAAGAAATTGTAGGGATATATGCATAACCCATGGACACAGACAATAGGATGGTGAAGGTTTGGGGGTGGGCAAGGGAGCTAGAAGTGGTTAATGGGGCAAAAATGGGACATATGTAATACATTCAAAAATAAAGATTTTTAAATAAAAGTGAAAAATAAATAAAATGTACTTAGTCAAGCTACGTCTAAGATTTGGTGGCTGTAACAGCTATTTAGCCAAACTGCCCTGGTACCAAGCTAATTCTCTGATCTGGACTTCAGGCTGTAGGAAAGAACATGAACTGACCAGTTGAAATCCAACACCCTATCATAGTGTTTTTTTAAAAAAGGAAAATTTTTTGGACTCTACTGTTGGCAATTCAGTCACACAGTTATTAGTGTATATCAACAACTAGATTCTAAGGTTCTTGTCAAACTATGAGATTACCAACATAATGAGCCTTTGGGTGGCAAGAACTATCTGATTTATCTCCATTCCTCCAAGAATTGACACACTATTTGGCACACAGAAAATATTCAATAAATATGTGCTAAATGGAATTAAAATACAGTATGTAAATTGAAAGAAGATACATTTAGTTCTATAGAAAAATAAATTTAAATATAATTAAGGGGACTTTAACCGAATCTCTATTTTAAATGTATTTTGTGATCCTGACATTAAAACAGAGGCTGGAAAATCAAATGGACATGTGCTCAAATCTTTATTGAAAATTATATTTCTCTGGATAAAATACCTAACATTCTAATCCTCATTTTCTATTAAATAAAAAGTAATACTCATTATAGGTGATGATTAGGAATATATATGTATGTATATAATAGTATGCACATATATAACAATATATACCTACATATATATGTATATACCATATGTATATAGCATGTACAATGTATAACATAGCACAGTTTGATCTAGATATTGCTTTTGCTGCAGTAACAATTCTAAAATTTCAATGGCTTATAAAAACGAACATTTATTTATTGCTCACTTACATGAGGGCCACAAGAAGTGGGCTGCAGTTCTGCTCTGAATGCAGACGGACATAGACCTGTTCCCTGTGTCTTCCCATGTAAAACCCAGGGTGAAGGACCTACAGGAGCATGGAAGAGGGCGGAGACACAAGAGTAAAATCTACATGTCTCTAAAAGCTTCTGGCATTCAACTGTTCAAAGCTATTCGAAGTGGGGCAGGAAAAATACTCACCCACAGCGAAAGAGGGAGTGAAAAATTGTGAATAATTATATCAAATACTGCCATAAAGACATATTTTAAAAGATACTTTCCTTTTCTATTAAAAAACTAACAAAAAACAAAGCAAGCCTCTAGTGAATGTTAGCTACATCCCAGACATTGGGCTAGCAGCTTTAAAATGAAATGTTTCCTGATTTTCAGATTCTTATCAGTATGGTCTTGCTGTGTCCCAAGCTATGTAAAATGTCAAACAAAAATAGAATTTTCTATAGCTAATGCCTACTAGAAAGCATATTTTCACTTACTTTTCTAAATTTAAAATATTTGCTTAAGTTACCTAAAATAAAAACATGTTGTTGAAAGCTACCCAATATTAACGACAGACAGGCAGCACCAAAGTTAAGAACTAAATAATCCCATTAGCTATTGTAATTTTTATATGCTCCGTATTTTCAATTACTATCTTATTAAAAGTTTTTGGGGTGTATATGTTAAATATGGTCATACTAAAATTGACATGAGAGACATTATATTCCCTTATTTACTGTTTACAACTTTTAGTCTAAGTATTACTCATATTATAGGTTTTCTTGTTTAATTTCCTAATGAAAATATATTGTTTAAAAAGCCAGAGAGCTGACAGAACCCTGCTGTTAACCCTGGAAATGTGGTCAGGGTTTTAGTGAAGTTACTCTCTAAAAGCAGTGCTTAGTTTGCAAGCACACATGTATTTATATACACATGCAAAACTTTTAGCAAAAAAAAAAATGTTTTTGCATCAAATTACCCCATTTTACAGGTTGCTGTGGAAACAGATTAGCCCTCTGGAAGTGCAAAACTATGTTTGAGTCTAATGCAAAGAACAATCCATAGCATGAAAGAGAAGAACAGCTGGGGGGCTGAGGTAGTGTAAGCTAACATGTCAGACAGTAGCCAGACAAGGCGAGCGAGGCACTGTCTGGGGAAAAAAGGGAGGTTGGGGGCTCAGAAAAACAACTGAGCACTGGCACCAGAGTCAACAACATGGACCAGCTGTTCATTCTCATCCTAACAAGAAAATATGCAGAATTTCAGGGATAAAGATGAAAATTTCAGGGATAAGGAGCATAGATGTATGCTCTCGTGTAGATGTTTCCCTCTTCTCCCTCTCTCACTTGCTTCTTCTCTTTCTAAAAATCAATCAACTGTCCTTTAAAACAAAAATGAATGAACAGAATTCACCAAAGCAGCCACTCGGAAGTTCTGAACTAGAAAATGCAAAGCAGGATTTTAGGTTCTGGATGCAGTGCATTCGCTGTTGACTCATTTGGGATGTAAAAGCTGACAGTAATTTCTCTCTCTTGCTGGGGTATCACACCTCTTGCTTTGTGTCTATTTGGGAAATTGGCTACGGTAAGACAGTCACAATGTAGCACTTCTGTCTTGCACTGTCCTGAACAGGAGGGGCAATGCCCAGACTGCCATGGACGAAGGGCTCATCTCATGAACATGAGTAGCACAACTTAGAATTTGGGGGAGAAGGGAGGTCTGGAGTTGTCTAAGTCCCTCTCTCTCAGCTGCAGTTTCTTTGTTAAGCAAAGACAGGACTGGCAGCATTTGTCCAATGTGCTAGTGTCAAAAAAAAAAATGGGGGGATCAAATGCATTGAAACACTTTTGTGTTAAATCTTAAAGATTCACAATCACCTCCTGTCTAGTAAATATTACAAGAAATCTCAAAGAAGGGAAAGAGCTGTCCAATCATGTTTAATTCAATGTTTTCCTCATTATTTGGCCACAAAAGCCTTTTATCATTTAACACCTATTATGATCCTGCAGTAATGTGCCTTAGAGTTCCTGCTGGGAAACACTGAAGCAAATGTTCCCAAGGAAATTTTCAACTATAAAAATCTGCATTTTATTCTATAATTTTCAACCTTTCTGTGGGCATGGGTCAATGCTAGCGCCTGCACGGAAAAGGTTCGGTGTTGTTGAAATGGTCGCTAAAACACAGAAGATGGCTTTGATTTCATGTGGAGAGTGTGGCCAAGTAAGTAAGTACAGGCAGGTTAAGGGAGGTATTGGGTGTTGTTCCGGCCTCCAGAGTGTGAGTAAAATGCAAGTCAAGCTCTTATTCCCAGGCAATAACAGGATAATGTAGTTTAAAAACAGCATATGGAGCAAATGCTCTACAGTCCCACCACTTACAACTCAGATTTATGACTAATGAACTGTGTGACTTTGGGCAAGTTACTTAACCTCAAATCTCAATCCCCTTTTCTGTAAAATACAAAATAACTATAGTGTTCACCAGCACAACACCTGACACCAAGTAAGTGCTCCATAGAAGTTAAAAACCAAATTTCAATAAAAACAAATTAGGATGGACCTCAGAAAAATCAGGCAACTGTCATTAAAAAAAAAAAATCCTGAGTCAGGCCTTTTGATGATGTTCCTATCAGTTTGAATTAAAGAGGAATGACACCTGAAGTTAACAACCAATATTACAGTCACAGAATTGCTTTCTTTCTTTAGTTTTACCAGCCCTTACCCCAAATTTATTCTCTCACTGGTAACTCTTTGCAAAATGTAAATATAATCCTGTCATTTGCATATTTGAAAATCGTGCAATGTCTCATTATTGTCTAAAAGGTGAAAAGTGAATGCCGGTCACACAAGCCCTCACTTTCCCAGTGACTGACCTTCTGTGCATGCCCCATCCCCCGTCCTCCATGTGCAGGTCATACCTGACTACTTGGGATATCATAACTGGACCTGCTGTGTGCTGTGTTGATGGCTTTTGATGCTTGCTGCTCTCTTTGCTTGAAACATCCTTGCCCTTACTTGCCTATTTGTTTCTTCATTCCAGACTCTGCTCCTTTCCTCTCCTCTATCACCGTCCTGAGTGGCCTCCCACCACAGTCCACCAAAGCGGGGACTCTGTCCTCTGGTGTCTTCACTGAACTCTCCTCTCTCCCAGCAGCACTGCCCCAGGTTGTGTTGACATGATCTTCTTTGCACATCAACTCCTGGGTTCCATGTGCTTCCTCCAGTGACTCCACTCGAGTCTGTGTCCCCAGAATCTCACAGACAAGGCCCTGGACACACACTGCCAAGTCAAGGCAGAGGGAAACAGGGAAATGTTTCCAGAAATTGGCTTACTCAACAAATGCCTTTGTGGCCTGGAAGGATGTTTCCCTCCTTTTATCAAGCAAATTACATACCTCCTTTTCCATGGGGTTTTCTTTTCTGCGGACTTTGCTTGTACCTTCATTGGAGAGATGTTCTTCTGTCTTTTCATTTTGTTTGGCTTTCTAAATCTGTTTATATGACAGACAGACGAGCTGTCTCTCCCAGTCTTAAAAACTGACCGGATGGGGAAGCCAGCTCTGTAGGCTGTGTGCTGAGTGGTGTCGGCAGGCTGCTAGGAGCTGAGCGGGGCCTGCGGCATCCTGGCATTGGCCTCTCCAGCCAAAGGGCCCCAGGTGGGGAGGCCAGGTGCGCGCAGTAATGCTCTGTTGATCCGCTTGCTCCCTTTGTGTGGGGCGGCAATGGGCTCAGGCCTGTGTCTGAGAACACACTGAAAGACCTGCTGGGCCAGAGCACCCAGGACAGGGCCCCCATCCACCCCCCAGAGGCTGTGGGGGACATGAACAAGGGTGCTCACCAGCCCTTCTGACCTGCAGAACTCCTGCAGTCTCCCAGCCTTCTCCATACATGCCCTCCTGTCTGTTGTACTGCAAGTGGCCCCTATGGGAGAGACCTCTGCTTGGACTCCAAGTGCTGGTAGTTTGGGGAAGCCTGTTGGAGCCCAGCAGGAGCTTAGGGTGCCTGGGGCACTTGGTGGCACCCCATTGTTCCTGTAGCTCCCTTTGTTATGAGGCAAAAGGCTCAGGGCAATGCAGCCGGAACCCAAGCAGACCTCCCACCCGCCCTCCCCAAGTAGAGGGGAACTTAGTAAACAATGGCGCTCACCTCTCCTCCAGCCCAGTTCCTGCAGCTCCTGAAGCGGCTCCCGTGGCCTCCCAGCCTTTTCTATGCCGTCTCTTTCTCTTTTTGTTGTTCAGGAGCTATTCATTCGGCCCTCAGTTGTCCTGCAGGCATAATTCCTCTCTATATACCCAGGTATTGGAGATTTCTCCTGGAAGAGGGTGAGCTTAGCGTCCCCCTTCACGCAGCCATCTTGGACCTCCGCCCTCCAACCCAACCAAGGCTTCTCTTGTAATCATGTTCCAGGCAGAGCTTGAGGCTCTGGGGGTGCTGAGGTTTAAATCCAGGTTCCCCTGCTTCCCCGCTCTGAAATTTTGAGCACATCTCTACCCCTCTCTGAGCCTGTTTGGATGGTAGGCAGACGCAGCAGAGCAAGGACGATGGGCCAGGAACAGAAGGTCACCAGGGCAGAAAGCTTGGGTGCCCAGCCAAGGACAACTGGAGGGAGGGACCTGTGCCCAGGGTGACCTTTCCACCCCTAGCTGGTCATGCAGTTTGGACCCCCTAACCTCTCCTCCCTAGAGATAACATCTAGGCCTCAGCATATTTCAGCTCCAGGTCCAGAAAAAACAACAACACTGGATAAGCAACCCCAGGGCTGACGCTAGGACCAGCTGCATTGGATAATGACCCCCTGCCCTGGCACAGACCAATCAATCAGTGCAGACCCAGGCACTGAAAGGACACACCTGGAAAGCTGCTGAATATTCTATTGTGATCTTCCCCCGGGGACCTCCCTTAAAATCTCCACCCTTAAACCCCTTAGGACAGAGGACCCAGTTTGCTCTCCCTCCAGCACACCAGACCTTTCCCTTCCCCCTTCCCCTCTCCATCCTCATCCCCCCAGGCTTGTTTCTTACCATTATCTTCCTCACTCCCTAGGTCAGTGGTCAGCAAACTCATTAGTCAACAGAGCCAAATATCAACAGTACAACGATTGAAATTTCTTTTGAGAGCCAAATTTTTTAAACTTAAACTATATAGGTAGATACATTGTTATTAACTTAATTAGGGTACTCCTAAGGCTTAGGAAGAGCCACACTCAAGGGGCCAAAGAGCCGCATGTGGCTCGCGAGCCGCGGTTTGCTGACCACTGCCCTAGGTCCAAGGGCCTTTCCTTTACCTCTATACCTTTTTCCTAAGTCGATTTCTTATGTGAATTACTGCTTCTAACTGTGATTTTTCAAGTGAGTTATCTTATGATTTAAGTCCTGACACTGAATTCTTTCTTAGTCAGAACTCAAGTATAGAGGTTGCTGAACCAGGGTCCAGTCTGACCCCACCGGTCTAATGCCTGGTGGGGTTCTCGAGCTGCTAATATTTCCATTTCTGTAAAATAACCATACCCATTCAAGTCCTTAGTATGGGTCCAAGCTTATAGTAACTGCTTAATTGTAGTTGTGCTGTTTTTACTATTACTTGCAGCATTACAATTTTTGTTACTATAAGATCAAAAGGTTAAATATGATAATCTCAATGGGAAAGTTTTGTAAACTGTAAAGAGCCATTGCTGAACTGTTAGTTGTTAGTATTGTTTATCTCACTTAAACTCAAAAAAAAACTCAGTCATGCCTGAACCAACCTCTAAGTGTGGTAGTTTGGTTTGGGGGTGTCGGTAATATAAATGGTGTGAACTATTTAGAAATTAAGAAAGTAAAAGAATTTCTGAAGTATTTCACCAGCCCAAATATTCAGTGTTGGGAGCCCTTACTAGTTCTGTGGCCTCAAAAACTACTATGACAGCATTGTAAACTCCATCCTCCTAAGACAGTGGTCAGCAAACTGTGGCCCCTTGAGTGTGGCTCTTCCACAAAATACCACGAGCTGGCGTGCACGTACAGTGCGATTGAAACTTCATGGCCACACTCAAGGGGCCAAAGAGCCGCATGTGGCTCGCGAGTCGCAGTTTGCCGACCACTGTCCTAAGAGGATGGGTAACTGAGTAAAGATCCTGCCTGTCTGCTGGATGCATGTTTCCTCATCATTCTCAGTAATTCAGGAATTTGACAGGGAGCTGAAGCCCACCGAAGAAGCAGGTACTGAAACTTCATTCCCTCAGCAAACAGCTGTGACCTTGGGAGAACAGCAAGTGGAAGCCCTTATGTTAACAGGCTCTTTTGGGTTTGTTTGTTTTTATTGTCTCTTTTAGTAATGACATGGCTCTGGAGAGATTCTCTTAGGGGAGAATCTGGCTAAGTGGCTAGCAGCATGATTGATTAACAAGATGTTTTGTTTCCATTGTCTCACAGATAAGCACAACTATTCGTCCTCTAAAAAACTGCTAACTCCTACATCAATTCAGTATCTTATAAATCATGAATGAACGTAAAACACACAGAGATGGAAAATGAAAATTTCTTTCAGAGAACACAATTAAGGGATTGATTTTATTATTTACAATGAATGATAAGTACAAGTATTTCCTCACTTCAACTATATCCAGAGAACATTTTATTTTAAATTTATCTTTATTGTTGAGAGTATTACAGATGCCCCCCCCTCTTTTTCCCCATTGATGTCCTCTACCCTGCACCCACTCCTCCTAAGCCTTCACCACATATTGTCTGTGTACATGGGCTATGCTTATCCTATATAATAAATGCCTGATATGCAAATCAACCAAACAGCAGAACTACCTGTCACCATGATGTGCACTGACCACCAGGGGGCAGATGCTCAATGCAGGAGCTACCCCCTGGTGGTCAGTGTGCTCCCACAAGGGGAGCACCACACAGCCAGAAGCCCTGAGCTGGGCTCACAGCTGCCAAGCACAGCGATGGTGGCAGGAGCCTCTCCCACCTCCGCGACAACACTAAGGATGTCCAACTGACAGTCCGGGAGCGGGCCTAAGCTGTCAGTTGGACATCCCCAGAGGGCTCTGGGACTGTGAGAGGGCACAGGAGGGCTAAGGGACCCCCCCCCACACACACACACACACAGTGCACGATTTTCGTGCACCAGGCCTCTAGTATGCATATAAATTCCCAGGTTAATCTCTCCCCACCCTCCCACCCCCAACCTTCCCTCTGAGATTTGTCAGTCTGTTCCATGCTTCTATGTCTCTGGATCTATTTTATTTATCAGTTTATTTTGTTCATTCAATTCTATATATGAGTGAGATAATGGGATTCCTGTCTTTCTCACTGGTTTATTTTGCTTAGCATAATACTCTTCAGGTCTCTTCATGTTGTCTCAAAGAGTAAGAGAGCCTTCTTTCTTCCTGCTGCATATTATCCATGGTATAAATGTACCACAGCTTTTTTATCCACTCCTCTACTGATGGGCCCTTGACCTGTATCAATATTTAGCTATTGTAAATTCTTCTTCTATGAACATAGGGGTGCATATATTATTTCTGATTGGTATTTTGGATTTCTTAGGATATATTCCTAGAAGTGAGATTACTGGGTCAAATGGAAGTTCCATTTATAATTTTCCATAGTGGCTGCACCAGTCTGCATTCCCACCAGCAGTGTACTAGGGTTCCCTTTTCTCCATATGCTTGCCAACACTTGTCATCAACAAAATGAAAAGGGAACCCACTGCATGGGAGAATATATTTGCCAATGATACATCTGATAAGGGGTTAATTTCCAAAATTTATAAGGAATTTACACAACGTAACTAAAGGAAGACAAATAATCCAATTAAAAAATGGGCAAAGGACCTAAATAGACACTTCTCCAAAGTAGACCTACAGAAGGCCAAGAGACATATAAAAAAAATGCTCAAAGTTACTAATGATCAGAAAGATATAAATTAAAGGACAATGAGATATCACCTCACACCTGTCAGAATGGCTATCATCACAGAGAACATTTTGAATTAGGATTCTTGTTGGTCTTGAACAGCCCAGATGACCAACTAGCAAGAAAGTGAGATGAGCCTATGGCTGGAGTTCTAGGCTGTGCTCCATGTTCAAGCTCCCTGCAGAAGTCAGCAGAGAAGCCTGGGCAGCATTTAGATTTTGAGATCCCTGACCCTTAGATTTTTCCTCTGATCTTTAGATTTAGGTAGTCAAGGTGGGTGGCTATTAGTTACAATTAGGAATGCCAGGTCAAATACAGGATGTCTAGTCATATATGAATTTCAGATAAACAATGAATAATCTTTTAGAATAATTTGAGATATACTAAAACTTTGGGATATAGTAAAAATGTATTCATTTTTAATCTAAAATTCAAATTTAACTGGGTCTGTTGTATTTTTATTTGCTACGTTTGACAGCCCTTATTATAACCAACTTATAAGGCTTTATCCATGACCTTACATACATTTTCCACTAAAGAGAAAATGAAAAGTGAGTCCTAGTCCCTGGCCCCAATGACCACACCCTCTACTATGTCCTACTTCCATGTCCAGAAATAAGTAGTTCCTTTAATGTTAAGAGGTACCAGTTACTTCGTTCGCCTGACTGCTTTTCTTTTGTCTTTTCCTTAGAAGGAGAAAAGGAGAAGGTTATTGAGTGTTTTCAGCCAATGCCAACATGTACAAAGTGCAAAGCAAATATTTGTAATACCGAGTTCATAAATTTCCTTCTTTTTATGATTAATTTATTTTAGCAGATAGTGGAAGACACTTCCATCTATTATAGGCTATTTCTGAATCAAGTTACTGCAAAGGAAAGAACAAGAGTTCGAGAACCATACAAAATATGTTTAAATCCCACCCCCGGGATATACAAGTTGGATGACCTGTTTCTTAGCATTTTTGATTTGTATATGGGCCAAAAATTCAGTACCAGTCTTACAGGGTTATTGTGTGGGTTCGATGGCATGATGGAGGAAAAGACTAAAAATGTTGATCTAGGGTTCTCCTCCTTTACACCTCTGAATTCCTAAGATGCTTTCTCTTTCAAAATATAAACACAGTCAAGGCACTGTTTCTCCCCCTCCCACAGGGCTTCCACCTTGTGGAGCTGTTTGTGGCCCAGGATTATCTGCTCAGACATCCTCTCTACTCCCTAGCTCTAATCACCCTCATCCTCATATAGGTCTGCCCTATAATCCCAATTTTTAGGATAGGAATCATTATAATTCCAAAGATGTAGATATTAAAATAGTCTGCTTTATCTATTCCTAAATACTTTTTTGGAAGAGAATTGTTAGCAGTTGCTCTCTGATTTCAGAAGTAATGGTAATGTTCACTCAAAGTTATAAAGTTGTGAAGTTTTGCAAATTTTAAACTGTAAGTATGCATTAAAGGTAAAGGGTAATATAAAGTTATTTTTAACAGAGTACCAGAGAGATTAATGAATTACTAAAACCTCATAGCCAATAGGAGACAGAAATGAACCTTGAATCTTCTAACTCAAAATGTTGGGCTTATTCCCCTCCAACTTTCTTTCTGGTTTGTTCCATACTTACCAAGTAGTTAGTAAATGTGTGTTGACTGAATGATTTCCTACTAATGATAATTTTCCACTGTACTATCTTAACTTAGAAATAAACCCATTTCATCAAGAAAATGTGAAACCATTCATTTCCTCTGCTTTTCTATCAGCATGTTCCCATACAGAAGATTTTGGTCTTTGTTACTGAAACTACCTCAGTACTAACATCCCCTTACACCAAAGCTAAATGCCACTGACACATGCATAATATCCTCATGTGGACACTCATAAAGGAGTGTTGCCTTGGAGATAATTTATCCTGCACCCTGCCTAAAGCATGCATGCCTTTAGATGATCACCCAACTTCTGCCTAAAAAGATTAGTGCCAAGGAGTTGCTTTTTGGCAGTTATTTGGAATATAGCAAATGATTCAAATGTGTTCATTATATTAGACTGAGCCCAGCCTCTCTAATTTCCACCTATTGTTCATAGGGAAGCCCCTCTGGACTCATAAATTCTCATCGCTTCTACTTTAAGGCTACTTTTCAAATGTTTTTAGACATGTCAGTATCTCCGAAATGTTCCTCTTCCCTTCTTTTAGCTCAACATTGTAAAATATTAAGACTCCTCCTCAACTTCATATTCACCTAACTTTTAATTTTATATCTTGTCATTAGTATCTGGAAGTAATGTGAATGTATTAGAGTAACACCAGCTGCTATAACAAAAAGATCCAAATTTATACAATGTTTCAAGTACAACAGGAGTTTATTTCTTACTTCTGCAAGAGTCCAAGGTGGGCATTCCTGGCTGGCAGGTAGCTTTTCTTGACTTAATGTTGTGGAAATCCAGCATCTTCACAATACTTGGCTCTCTAATCAAACAGGACTTCATATCATTGTTTTCATCCAACCGATAAAAGGAACAAGAGGATTTGAAAAAGATATATGCATGTCTTCAAATCTCCTTCCTGGCCCTAACCGATTTGGCTCAGTGAATAGAGCATCGGCCTGCGGACTCAAGGGTCCCAGGTTCGATTCCAGTCAGGGGCATGTACCTTGGTTGCGGGCACATCCCCAGTATGGGGTGTGTAGGAGGCAGCTGGTCGATGTTTCTCTCTCATCGATGTTTCTAAATCTCTATCCCTCTCCCTTCCTCTCTGTAAAAAATCAATAAAATATATTTTTTTAAAAAAACTCCTTCCTGGATGAGATAACCATCATTTCTGCTCATATTCTAAAGGGAAAAAGAGCCCTAACTGGTTTGGCTCAGTGGATAGAGCATCAGCCTGCGGACTCAAGGGTCCCAGGTTCGATTCTGGTCAAGGGCATGTACCTTGGTTGCGGGCACATCCCCAGAAGGGAGTGTGTAGGAGGCAGCTGATCGATGTTTCTCTCTCATTGATGTTTCTAACTCTCTATCCCTCTCCCTTCCTCTCTGTAAAAAATCAATAAAATATATTTTTAAAAAATAAAAATAAAAATAAAGGGAAAAAGAATCACATGATCTCCCCTGAATGCAAGGAGGAGATGGAGGTAGCACTGGGAGGTATGATCTCCTCCTGTGTTGTTACTTCCCCACAACCTATATTATTGAAATTTAGAGAACATTTTTGTTGGTACTAACCGTCTCTGCTGTAGTGTGAGGGTAAATCAGATTTGTCAACAGAACAACAAAGTGCTATGATCCTCAGTGACAAGAATTTCTCCTTTATTGGCTTTTTCTTGGTTCTTGCATCCATCTCTTTTCCTACTACCTTCTTCCAGGATTTTCTATTCTGTTCCATTGAAAAACTCACCCCTTGTCCTATGTTCTCCTTAAAAAGGAAAAAATGCTACTTATTCTGACATAGTGCTTTAATGACAAAATGACCATGACATATCCCAATTTCTGAGATCTTAAAATTTGGAAAAATGGCCTGGCCAGGCAGCTCATTTGGGCTGAGTGTTATCCTCATCTTCCAAGGTTGCAAGTTCAATCCCTGGTCAGGGCACATACAAGAATCAACCAATGCATTTTCGCTCTCTCTCTCTCTCTCTTCCTTCTTTTTTCTAAATTTAATAAAATAAATAAATGAAATTTGGAAAATGTATTTTAGAATCACATGTAGTATGGTATCTGCTATCACACACACACACACACACACAGAAACATGTCTGGCTTTGTTGATTTTATTTGTTTTTACTAATTTAGAACTTCCATATATTGTTCCTTTTATTCAACCACCCTATAGCCCATAGGGAATTGTTTTCATCAATTTGGGAATTTTCCAATGACAGGACATTTATCTTATCGATCCATTCTGCCAGCCCTGTGTTATAAGGAGTATGATTTGAGACTGGAATTTAGAGTGTTTAAGTTTCATCACCTTGTCACAGGAGAGTTAGCCATATTGAGCTAAGCAATGGTAGTGAGTATGGCCAATGAAAGTAGCCTGACAGTTTGAAAGATGGGCTCACGTTTATAAATAATGAGAGTCTAGTTACCATCTGTATGAATAATATTTCATTTTATGTTTAGTTCATTAAAGTCAAATATCCCAAGCAGTCATGTCATTGGTTTTAACTTTGATGATAAAGCTTATAGTGAATTCCATAAAATAGGACAATACTTTGGCAGAAAAGGAGTTAGAAAATTTCTTTCTGCTAAGTTTTGCAGATCATGAAAAGGCCTCTTCAAGCCTCAAATGTATTCTCTTGGTGGCCCCTCATGAGCCATAAAGGTCTCACGATAAATCACTCCATGATACTGAGGCCTGGAAGAATCCAATAAAGTGAAAACATATTATCTTTGCGTAGTAAGTTCCTAAAAACAAATTTTGTTACCAGACAAGTCATCAAATACTTATTGAGGAAGGCCTAGTAAAAAGGCATTCTTTTCTGTGTTGTTTTGAATAATGGAAGGAGAGAGTTTTAGAGCTAAGAATGCTATAAGGGTAAGGCCAGGCTGAAGTAGGGCTCTCTGGGCGGTCAATCAGAAATGGAAGCTCCTGTGCAGCCAGACAAACAGTGGAATTCAATCCAGCATGAAGTACACGATTACCACAGGGCCAAGAACTTACATAGCCAGGTTTCCAAATTTCCTTTTAATTAGGTTAAACAATTTGTAGATATCAAAGCAACCGGAGATTCATTAGCAAAAGCCTATGGTGCAAGGTAGGTCACACATTCAAGCAAAGGTAGAAAGCTGCAGGGCAACGTGAACAATGTAAAAGCTTCGTCTGAATCAGCAGAGGGACATGAAGAAGAGAGGGGAAAATTCATAGACACTCACTACACTCAGTATACACTGATGGTAACAAAACTGAAAATAAAAACTGTTTTTTTGTTTTAATTATCCACATTTCCCAACTTCATGGATATGGGCTGACCCTGAAAACCAGAAAATCCTCTTCCATTTCTCTTACCAAGACACCATTTACTAGTATTTGTTCAGACACCTATATATTTGCAAAGCTTACTCTTTGCAATAAAGGCCAAAGGCTTCCATATGGTTCTTGCAAACATCTGTACAGCCATGACAAGTTACCAGAACCCATTGTTTCTGTGGACCCCAGGAAGAGAGATTCATTCCTTGTGATGACTGAGAAAGAATTTACCTGCTGAGATGGACTCCCCATGATCAACTGAGAACATACATTTCATAAAGAATCTAGTGGTTATCTGCTGTCAGGGGCTTCTAGCATATTCTGTACACCTGGGAGAATTTTTTACTAAACCACTGGTTTCCTGCGCTATCTCCTGCTCCTTCAAACCCACTGAGTCAAGTACTGTAAAGGAGTTCCTGGTTTCATCTTACCACAAATCACTGAGACCTGCCCCATCCAATCAGAAATGCTCTATAACAACCAATCAGAATGCATAATACCGACCAATCAGAACTGTGTGAGCGATTCAGACCAATCAGAACCATAGGAATTTAGGTCCAATGGACCTAGTTCGAAACCTGAGTGGCAACTTTCTATATGTAAAAAGAATGGCCTCACCCTGGCCTGTGGCTTGGTTGCTTGGAGCTGTATTGGGCACATCAAAAGGTTGCTGGTTTGAGTCCTGGTCAGGGCACATACCTAGGCTGTGGGTTCCATTCCAGGTTGGGGCAAAGGATGGATGTTTTTCTCTCACATTGCTCTCTCTCTCTCTCTCTCTCTCTCTCTCTCTCTATCTCTCCCCCGCCCCCTCCATCCTCCTCCCGCAACTCTCTAAAAATCAATAAAAACATATCCTCAGAGGAGAATCTTTCCCTTTTGCCAGAGGTGGTGCCGCCTCAGTTTGCAAACTATTTACCTGAGTAAAGTCTCTCATTTTCCTTCCAGTACCTTTGGGATTTGTTTGCATTTCTAACAGGAAAATAACTCAGAAGATCCCTGCCCCTGGGCCTTTTGGAAAGTTATACTTCCAATGGTCTTAGGGGTGCATTGCTGAGGGAGCAGATGAGAGCTCAAGAAATTTGTGGAACTTGAGCCCTGGCTTTTGAAGTTACTTTTTCCTGTGGACTGATTTTTTCAGAGTTTGATTTTACTTTTAAGAGAGGAAATATGGAGTCAGGCTCCACTCACACTTTAACTCATTTACCAGAAGAAAGTCAAATCACAGAGCAATAGAGTTGCCCCAAAGGCCCTGGGGTGGGAATGGGGGTGAGGGATTTAGGAGAAAGAGGGGGAGGAGGAGAGGAGAAGGAAAGAGGAGACTGAAATTCCAGTTTGCAAGAAGAGCCTAAAGTTTAATCCCTAAACTATTGCAAAGTGATTAAACTCACCTACTTCACACCTGCCTTAAAAAGAATACAGATATGTGGAAGAGAAAATTTGGAAATTCATAAAATGGTTCTTTGGACTTCATAAAACATTCATTTGGGATTCAGAGGGCTGATCCCACTTAGCATGTTAAACATATATGGATTCTGGCTGCAAAATTGGAGGAGAAAGGTCTGAGCAGTTATAAAGCAGAACCCTGTCTCCTGTTTTTTCCGGAGGAGTGGACTAAGAACCATCCAGTATCATGGGTGGTTTCTGAAAGGACAGGTCTACAAAAGGTGCATAAAGGGTATTCCTTAGGGCGGCTGAGGATTTTCTTGGATCCTATTCTGCTTAAACGTCCTCAAGGCAGATATAACAGATGTATGGGGAGGTTCTTGAAGCATTCCCTACAAATGTTGGTTTCAGAGAGGGTTTTTCCACCCATTTCAATGTCATTATGTGGGTTGGTTAAGAAAGTTAACATTAAGAAAGGCCCTTTCTTAAGTTGGATTAAGAAAGGGCCTGTATGACTTTTATGAGGCCACTTACACAGCATCAAGAGAGGGAAGTTATTTGCATTTGCTTATTTTTATAAGGGTTTCAGCTTGTCCTCTAACAATTTCAATATGCATTTCCAAAAATTTGAAAATGCCACTCCATACAATCTTATCACTCTTTTTTACTTTGAAAACTTTTCTCTTTATTTTTCAAGTGCTAGCATAGTTAATGCAATTGTTTCCATAGATAATTAAACACAGAGTAGAATAAGCATCTGGAAACTCAGTACACCAGTGACAAAAGAATATGATGACGAAAAACAAACAATTGTCTAGCCAATAGAAATATGCAGTAAAATTAGGATTATTAAATGGTCTTCTGCAAGAAGAAGAATATGAAGACTTTGCATTTCTATAGCATCATTATCATCATTAAGATTTTTATTATTGGCTCTCATCCTATGAGAGCCAAAGAAAATAAACTACTATCTGGGAGTAATTTGTTCCCCCATATGATGTGAATTAAGATTTCTTGAAAAACAGGGTTCCATTCGGAGCACGGGGGACAGATTCTCACTAGGGAGTCCTTCCTGATGTGAGTGCAGCAGCACAGGAGGCAGCCAGGAGAGCAGGAAATTGTGAGGCCGATCTTTAATGAAAGGGAGTCCTAGGCTCCCACATCTCGCTGACAGTCCTTCTGACTCCCAGCACTTTCCCGAGGTATTGCAATTTCTTCAGGCCTCCCAAACTGAGCACAGCGTAGGGAAGGGGAAGCAAGTTTCTTTCCTTTTTTCCAGCCAGACTTTTTCCTTCTGTTCTTCTAGAAAGGTCTCAGAACCTGTTCTGCCCAATATAAGCCTCATACTGGCTCACTAAGTCAACATGGTCACATCATCACCCTATCACTGACATAAACACCTTCAACTCGTGACTGAGGTAGTCCAAAGGTCAAGAGCAGAGGCTATATCATGAAACCCACTCTACTACCGGTCAGCTCTATCACCTTGGGCAGTCTCAGTGCTTCCATTTTCACGTCTGTGAATGGAGTGATGCTGCTGCCTTTTTATTAAATAGCACCAAAAAGAGCATATGACCCAATGCAGAACCCCAATAAATGGGAGCTTTTGATATCATTTAATATTGTGTTAAGGAATGACATGTAAAGGCTTTAGCCCTGGTAAATTACCTCATTGGACAAAAACTTTTCAATGCCTGAGATATGTATTTTAAATTTGACACATTTAAAAGGCTCATTGCTTTATCAAAGGATCTTTTGTTCGCATGCTCTAACTAAAACTAACTTGGTCTAGCTTCAGCAAAAGAAAAAAAGAAATGGGGTTTGGGGCGGGGATTTAGAGGTAGCACTATTTCTCAGAATCAAAGTAGCTGAGTCTCTAAAGCAGCTCTGTCCAATAGAAGCTTAATTTTACACTTAAAATGGTCTAGCAGAATAAAAGGAAATAGGTGAAATTAACTTTAATCCAATCTACCCCAAATAATATGATTTCAGTATTGAATAAGTATAAAATATTGAGATATTTTACATTATTTTCTCATACTAAGTTTTTGGAATCTGGTGTATATTTTGCTTGTACAATACAACTCAGTTTGGACTAGCCACCTTTTCAAGGGCTCAAGAGCTACAGGTTGTGAGTGGCTACCCTACTGGAGAGCAGCAGCATCGCCTCCTGAAAGTAAGACCAGAGATCTGTGGGTAACCACATACAGTCTCTCTGCTTGACTGTCTTCTGCCCTCTGCTTATATTCTTCTCCCTTTGGGACTAACTTTCTCTGACCTCTCTGTGCATGTTTACAATGGCTGGTCCATAGAGCAAGAGCATCTAAAATCTAACCACACTCAGATGCTATTTATAATTCAAGTCTTTAATCCATTAAAAAGATGAATCTGATTGACATGACTTGGCACATGTCCACTCCAGTTCCTAGCAAGTATGGGGAAGTGAGGGCACAAAGAAGTATTACCATCATGGTTGCCTGGGTTTGGAATAAAGCCCTGATGGATCATTCTCTGGGGTTCCTTCCACAGTTAACATTTTCTGTAGACAATGGCACCTCTTCTTCAACGATAATGCTTAAACTAAGTTCCCACTTGATTTGTTTTTTAATTGAGGATATTAGGTAAAAGTCTCTGCAATTAATATCTCAAATCAGGTATTTTAAATCAATATCAAGCAACAACTTAATTTTGTAAGCTATATGTTTTTTGTTTGTGCAAGCCAGATAGTAAATATTTTAAAATAGATTTTTATTGATTCTAGAGAGGAAGGGAGAAGGAGAGAGAGGTAGAAACATCAATGATGAGAGAGAACCATTGATGGCTCCCTCCTGCATGCCCCCTACTGGGGATATAGCCTGAAACTCGGGCATGTGCCCTAACCAGGAATGGAACCATGACCTCCTGGTTCATGGGTCAATGCTCAACCACTGAGCAACACCAACTGGGCCAGATAGTAAATATTTTAGGCTGTATGTGTCGAGAAACAAAAAAAATGAGGATATTATGTAAGCATGTAAAAATGCTAAAAAAAACATTCTTAGCTCATGGGCCATGCAATAATAGGTGACAGGGCAGATTTGCTGCATAAGGTATAATGCGTAGACCCTGTCCTACATAATTCTGTCCCTCTTATATTGTGCATTAAATAATGGTCCCCGGGTTTAAATCTGGCTCTTTCATTTCCCCATGAAAAATGGTAACAGCCCCTAATGTTAGGAGTATGCTGGAGTTCAGCTTTATTATTCAGAAATTAAAAAGAAAGAGATTGTGCTCGGAAGAAGCCAAGGGATCGCCATCATTAAGTGAGCCAGGCTCCCTCCTGTTGCTTTCAGGTTCTTGCAGCCTGGGCCTTAGAGGGGGCATTTGTCTTATGTACACACAGAAGGTACAGCTATTGAAGAAACTCATCTCCTACGAGGGCACACCTGGTCACACAGATCCTGGCTTGCCCCCAGGTGAGCTATTGCTATAATTTTCTCACTGGCAATTACTCTCAGTAGCAATGAATCAAGCTACTATCCAGGACAGTTGGAGCACAAAAGTATATTCCATCTTTAGTCCCTTTGGGAAGGGGGGGCATATAACCTGATTTTAAAAAATTGGAGTTGTGATGCCTATCTCACCGGGTGGCTGTAATGACTAATACAAATCTATCACTTAACAGCATGCTTGACATAAATTAAATCACTGAATATAAGGTGATAGTGATGATGCAATGATGATGATGATGGTGGTGATATGATGATGGTGCTGATGGTAGAACTGATTATATTTCAGAGGATCAAACCAAAGAGTTCCTCCTAGTAACATATGAATTCACCTTCAGAGGATCTAAGTTCAAAGTGACTCTGCCCCGTCAGTAGGTGTGCTAATATTTGATTCCTACTAATATTATTCAGACTTGGAATTTCCACATTAGTTTCCACATATTTCCTGTCACTCCATTTCAGTCATTTTAATGAAATTTTAATGAGGGGCAGCATTTCCTTATAATATGTTCCATTAAAATTTAGTTTTGTAAGGTAGATGTTACACACACACACACACACACACACACACACACACCATACCTACACAGCTTTCATGGAAAAACAAGATTGGGAACTATTGAGCCAAATAAGGTTAAACATGTTTACTAAAGCAGAATTTTAAAATGCTTTTCCTATGACAACATACATTGTGATTCTCTATGAGGGAATTAAAGAAAGTATTATTTCCCAAACTGACTTGACAGAAATATTCTTGTTTTTACTGAGGTACTTGTAGTGCCAGCTTTCCATGAAATGGATTTTCAAAATGTTGATAATGGCCTGGCTGGGGTGCCTCAGTGGTTGATCGCTGACCTATGAACAAGGAGACCACAATTCAATTCCCAGTCAGGGCACATGCCCAGGTTGCAAACTCAATCTCCAGTAGGGGGTGTGCAGGAGGCAGCCAATCTAGTCTCTCTCTCATTGATGTTTCTATCTCTCTGTCCCTCTCTCTTCTGCTCTGAAATAAATAAAAAACATATTAGATTTTTTTAAATGGTGATAATAACAACATTGACATCAACTAATACATGTCATGCAATCTGCTAAGAACTATTATATTTTACTCTCCAAATAATCCTATAAGGCACTATTATTACTATATACTATTACTATTTACTATTTTTGGAATAATTCACTAAAGAGGAAATCTTTGAGGCAATTTATGTTCCCTAAGCTCAGACTATAGAATCTAGATTTGCATTCGTAACCCAATTACAGAGCCTCAGCTCTGGATCTACATTAGGTATCAAAACATTGAAAACCTGGCATATCATGTTCTGTTGGCCAGATTAGGAGCTAAATGAAGCCAAATCAGAGAGTGAAAGTAGATGCTTTACATCCATAACAATAACTTCCAAACCTTCCTTCTCTTCCTTTTAAATGACAAGATTCCTCAAAGTTGTTTTTGTTTGTTTGCTTTTTTGCCAGTCTGAGGCTCATCCCACTTTTGTCCTGAGTCACTAGATTAAACAATATTGGATTCATATTCTCAAAGTAAATGGCTTCTATTGTTATTGCTGGCTGTCTGCTGGAATGCTTATGGTATAAGATGATATAATTAAAGGCATACAGCCCTGCCTTCAGGTACTGGCTCTACCACTTGAGAGCTGAGAGAACTTGAGCAAATTACAGAACTTCACAGACTATAAACTGAAATAATAATAATTTTGAGGATTGAATGAGTATATGCATGTAAATATCCATGGCATTTGATAAATAATATTTGTATATAAGCATTAATATATACAAATAACTTACATAATGTATATGACTTACATAATGTATATAAGTTAAATAAAATAAATACATGAAGTTTATAAAAGCATGTAGTATCCATTAGTGTTAGATAATATAATATTATAAAAAATTCATAAGATTATCTTGTTTATAGATAATCAGGAAATTTATAATTGCCTTTATTCACAGAGAGTACCTGTACCCTCAATCTTTTGTAACTTGGTTCTTTATATACCAGGAAATCATTTTTTTTCCTGGAAATGTCAATAATTATTAGAGCAGTTGAGATTCAGGAAACAAAGAAAAGAAACCCCTAAATCCTGATATAACTGCTAAAGTCCCTAGTGCTGAAAGTTTAGTGTTTTGTAATAGATAATATTCTCTTCATTTATACCCAAGACTAAATGTCTTGGTCACTTGACTTCTCATAGCTCAGCAGACTAGAAGCAGCAAATTAGAGGGCAGACAGCTGTATACAACAAGCACAGCAACCCTGGAAGTGACAGTTGACAGCTATACAATGAAGAGAAAAACAAAACATACCCAATTAGAACTTAATGCAATTACTAATTGCCATAATTAGTTCATTTTGCATCATTGAGAAAATGTCACATTATAATCTATACTTTTAAGAGAGTAGGAAGTTAAAAGATATATGCAAAGTTTTCTTCCAAAGCAGTTGAAAAAGTTTGATTAAATGGTAAAATTTTAGTTTAGAAACTTCACCTTTATTACTACAAATTGCCATATAATAAGGTGTCACTGTATTTGAGTTAAGTGATTAAATCTTATGACTTTGAGGACATAGGTGTACAGTATAAATTGAAGTTTACTTGCTTATTAAATAAAGTATTGAGAGTTGTACATGTATAAAACTCTATTTGGGCATGATCTGAAAAACATAAGAGTTTTGTAAGCATAAACCAAATATTTGGAAAAGGTACACTTATAGAAACTAGTTTCATAGAAAGGATGAGTCAAACTCCTAGCAATGCCCATTCATTGCAAATTTCAATTTTACCTTTTTAACAGGTTTCTAACAGGCTCAGATGACACTGGATTACATTGTTCTATCAATATCAAACTGCTATGCAATAATGCAATAGAACTTTAAAGTTGTTCAAATAATTATTAAAGAGAATAATGTAGGTAATGCAAACATATTTTATGTAACACTTCATGAAGCAGGCTCTCCTTTCAGAGAACTACAATTTGGGGCTGAAGGGGGTTTGCTTTTAGAGAATAAAGAATAAAGAACAAGGAAGAGAAAAATATAAAATACCTGACTAACTGAGGCCACATAGTCAAGCTTGTTTGGAGTGAGAAGGCCCAGGCTTTGGGGCTTAGCGATTGGCTGACTGGATATATGGTATTTCTGAACAAGCCGAGCATTATAGGGTCAAGAAAGTTTCTGTTTGCTGACATGATACTCTGGGTAGGGGTGTCTCCATCTTGAGTCTAGAAAGTTATTTCAACAGAGTTTACATGACACTTTTTAGCCATTATTTCATTTCATGTTTAGGTAATAATTATAACATTAAGATTAACAGCAACAAAAAATGGCTATCCTAAAATTTTTATGGATTATCTCATTCAATACTTCCAAAAATCCTAAAGG
The DNA here is from genome assembly GCF_000147115.1 of Myotis lucifugus. NCBI lineage: Eukaryota > Metazoa > Chordata > Mammalia > Chiroptera > Vespertilionidae > Myotis > Myotis lucifugus. The sequence continues at coordinate 1,034,440 of NW_005871152.1, forward strand.
TAAGTATTGTTTTACCTAAGAAGAAACTAAGGTTGAGAGAGGATAGGAAACTAGCACACAGCTAATTTTTTACAAAGAATAAATGATTCCAACATAAGCACCATGTTCTAAATCTCAATGCACTATGGCTCTAAGCACTGGAATTTTTTATGATGACCAATTATAAGAAAATTAATCTCAGAAAAGTTAAGTAATTTTTAAGATTATTACTCAACAAGCAAGTCCAGGGTCAAACTCAGGCTTTTTGACTACCGTAACACACCATCCCTTTTACCTTTCTAGTTCAAGGAATCACATTTTGGTTCAAAATTCTTATCTTAAAATCCCCGACACAAATGAATCCCCACAGTATACCTTCAAAGTGCCAACCAAAGTGACCTCTAGGGTTTATGGATGAGAACCTCCTAAAAAAAAGCAAAAACAAAAGTGACTTGGTCAATGCATCAGGGGTTCTCTAGCTAGAAAGACAGACTAGTCCTAGCTGGTTTCTCTCAGTGGTTAGTACACTGGCCCGTGGACTGAAGAGTCTCGTGTTTGATTCTGGTCAAGGGCGCATACCTCAGTTGCAGGCTCAATCCTCAGCATTGGTTGGGGGGTGGGGGGTTGGGAGGCAACCAATTGATGTGTCTCCCACATCAATGCTTCTCTCTTGCTCTCTCTCTTCCTCCCTCCTTCCCCCCTTCTACTCTCTCTAAAAATCAATGGAAATATATATATATATATATATATATATATATATATATATTCAGGTAAAGATTAACAACAACAAAAGAGAGCTTGACCAAGTACTTTGAGACTTTGCTCTCACTCTAGAAGCACACTCTTCTATCCCTGATCCCAGTCTTCTTTCCTGAGCAGACAGTTACCATCAAAGTATCCTTTGCATGTGAAGGAGGGAGTAGTGCTTATTAGTTTTGGCCTGTTTCTCCAGCTGCAAACATGTAGAAAGGAATGCTACTCTCTGAAAGGAACGTTACAGTCTGAGGACCTTGTTTGAAAGTCATAATAAAAAACTCCTAACATAATAGAAAACATATTCTCCTCTTTCCATTTGTAGAGACAGATGCTCTGAACCACTGTTTGACTTCTCAGGTGAATGAGATGGATGCAGCCCCTGGTGGTCACTACAGCTTTGCAAAAATTCATAGCCCGTACTCCACTCGCTCAAAGACCCTCATTAGACAGCCAAAACAACAGAGTCACAAAATCACGGTGGATGGGAAACATGTTTCCATTTCTGAAGTATCCCCGCTCCATTCTATGAAATTAAAACACAAAACTAGGTTGTTCATTGAAAAGTCCACTGCGATACTTTTCAATGTTTAATTATGACATTCATCGCCATTTGCCTTTGACTAACAGAAATCCTCTCATATTCCTGGAGGCAACTAAATCCCAAGGCTACGTTAAGCAATGCTTCTGAACTCGCTAAAAACAGCGTGAACTCTGGCTGGGTCAGGTTCCTTATAAGAGCTCTTCCTGCAGCTCAGCAGCAGGAGTGTGACTGTGGCATTAGCAGCGTGGTGTGCAGCCTTCACCTGCTCACAGCTGAGTGTGTGCAGGATGGAGAAATAAACAGGGATTCTTTTTCTGCTGAAGCTGGGAAGGAAATGAAAGTCTTTCAAATGTAGGATTCTCTCGCACGTCCCTCTACTCAGCTCCTTACAGGGGCGGGTGGGGAGAGGAAGACACACAATTAAATTTTCCAAATATAATAATTGTCCTGCAAATTACCTTGTTTTTAAGAGAAGTTTTTGATCATTCACGGAAAGAGTAAAGTAAATCCAATATTTGTAGTATCATTTTTATCATACTAGAACTACTTACTGTAAATTCACACAAGTGGCCTTATGTTAACTCTTGTTAATTCATTATTATATTGTTTGTTTTGATTTTCATAAAGAATTTTCACATGCAAGTTACCCTTTAAATTGTAATTATCCCTCTTAAGATAAGTTTTGAAGCTAATAACACTTTTTTTAAATCTCCCAAAGCACTTAAGGTGATCCTGTGTTCTGTTTACTCGAATTTGCAAACTTGGAGTTACACTCTGGTTATTGTTACATTGAGAGTATAATTCCCTAAGTATTGGGGCGTTCCTTCAGTTCACTTAATAATGTTTCCAAAAAGCCTTAGGTATGGACAGCATTTTAAAGGAAAATGAAGTCATTGTGCAACATCTCAACCTTAGATTATAAACTCAGTGGTGGTTAGGGATCAGTTTATTTAGTTATTTTTGTGTAATATTTAGCCAAACACAAATATGGTGTATGTTTAGTATGTATTTTTTAAATAACTAGGATAATGTAGTGGTCTGTTTCCTCCTAAAAATGAAACATATATATCTGTATGAAATACTTGTTTTACTAATCAAAAGGTAGACAATCTTAAATTTAAGATAAATAACGTTTTGAAAAAAAAAAGTTACCACCTTATAATCAACATTGCTTGAGACCACACTTTAGGATGAATTTATAAAAACACTGAATGAGGGCAGAAGACCTTGTCGATTTTCCATACTGATCTATCACAAGTCCCTAGAACAATCCCTGGCACAAAGTTGGCACTCAATTAAATATAAATTGAAGTTTTTACCATTTCTTCTCAATCCAGGTACAAATGCATTGATTTTTGCAGTCACATGCTCACACCCAAACAGTTGTAATTTTTCAACCAGAGGGACCCCTCGAGCAGCCCTAGACCCTGCCCTTTCTGACACATACAGTTTTCTAGCCTTTTCTTTATTTGTCAACTACTTTCATATCCCTCCAATGACAACGTTGTTGCTTAAATCAGCCAAAACTGGTATCTGTAGCTTGCCGCAAGGAATCCTAATGGAAATATTAGCTTTATTTCAAACTATCAGTCTTGTAACTTCATCAAATAATGAAATGAACACGACATTGTTGAGGGGAGTGGTGTGTGTGTGTGTGTGTGTGTGTGTGTGTGTGTGTGTTGTGTGCGACCGCGCTCCCATGCTTTAGGGAATGTGGTTGCTTATGTTTTGTTGTTTCTAAAGCCATCCAAATGGGATTATATTACTTACACCACCTGGATGTGAAGTGAGCAGCCTTACAAAATAATATCCAGTTATTGCTTACACTTAGACATGTGCCATCTGGCTGCTCATTAATTGCTCATAATGATGCTTTAAGTACAAATAATTGAAGTAACTGGGCCTTGGAGCTCCATTAATTTACCTTCCAATCACTCCAGCCATTCTCCCGGGTTTCTCTCCACACATACACCCCACTCCCGCCCTCAGCCCATTCCTTCTAGCCAGAATTTTAGCCAGGCAAGGGAGGAAGCAAGCAGTGGCCCAAACAACTTCCATTCTCCTGCTTATTCCTTTGTAAGGTGGCTAGCCATCCCGCTCCTGAGAGGTCAGTCTACAGAAGGTCTCTGAAGTGAGAATACTTAAAAGGCCAGCAGCTTTTTATGAGCACAGAGCCCAGGAACAATAGCCACATGGGCTAAACTCTGTGCTCTGGCACCGCATTCCGCCCAGAAATCATCAAAGGCGTTTCATACTAGGAAAGTAACTACGGAACCTGCTGTGTGTACAGAGGCTGGATTTTCCTTGAGTAATTGGATATCAGTACAAGGACTTTTCGACAGAGGGTCATGACCCATGGGGACTTCCAATCAATTGAGTGGACTCAAGCCAGCATTTTGTTAAATGTTACTTAAATTTTTAGAATTAGGTTCAATTACTCTGGGGGGAAAAATGCTCATTTCATTGACACTTCAAAAAAGTAGGCAAAGCTAAAACCAGTTACATAGGTGTTTTAAGCAAACAACACACACAAAATGTGCCATGAAGTCAAGTTTGTAACTGCTGATATGGTTCTCAGATGTGTGCTAATAATACTGTGTGTTTCCAGTAGCACCTTATTCTTGGAATAACCTTGGCTGACTAGGTGAGGGACTCAGTTGACCTTATGTGCTGTGGAAAGAGTGAACCTTACTTGCTGTGAACATGTAAACCTGACATTAAGTTGTTAATTTTGTATATCATTATTTACATTTTTGTGCCCTGGGATAACTGCTGAATTGCCCTTTCTAGGTATGGGTCTGGAGGTGAGTACTAGGATTGCTTTTATCTTACAAAGGAGGAAATGGAGGATCAAGTGGCCAAGGTCACACAACTAATAAGCGGAGAGTGAGCTACACTGCTGCCTGGAGAACCTGTGAGGCGGCCAAGTCTGGGAGCTGGAGGCAGCGTGTGCTGCTCTCCCCAACTGTGCAAAACTGCTCCATTAGTGCAACCCGAGCCAATGCTCTCAGCTCAAGAGCAAAGTGGACGAGGGAGTGTGATTCCCAGACATTACTTTGCTCAGAGTCTCTTCATCCTGGGCTGATTATTTTGTCAACTTCAAAAGTTGTGTCAGGTAAGCATAATTTAATTGAGAAGGTTTTGCTGAAACTCTATCACCTTTCCTTTTTCCTTTGTGTAGTCTCCATGAGTTCTAGCTCGATTGAATGTCCCGGCATCTTTTGTGTTTTAACTTCTCCAGTGAATGCAAACTACTTCATTCCGACTTTCAGTCACAGTTGTCACTTATTAAATCTTCTATTCTTAATTTGCCTACTTAAGGCATTTGTCTATAACAGCTTGAAAAATGCCATGACTTAATGATACCTAATAGACTGAGAAAAGAATTAAATCTAAACTATTGAAAACAGCTTTTTAAAAATATATATCATAAAATTACTCTCTGAGAAAGCCCTGGAGAGCAAATTAGATACATGGCTGGAGTTCAATAAAAACAACTTGGAAACGTATTGGGACTGGGTTATTACATGCTTCTGCTGCTCACAGCCAGCATATTTCCTCTTTATTGTAAATCGTAAGTTCAAGCTACAAATACTTCCTATTGACCTGAACTTAGTTGCACTTCAGGGTCCTTCTGTCTTGACTGCCAGCCACCTATAATATTTGTCACAGGGAATTTGGTGAGGTTTTATGATGACAGATATTTTTCCACCTAAGCCATGTTTTACATTGGACAAGTGTATTTTATTTTATTATGCTATTAAGATCCCAGAGTAGTAAGAAAACAGAAAACACAAGCAGAAGGGTGACATGGCACAAAGATATTCAGTTGGGTCAGAAAAGTAAAGACGTCAGGTTTAGACTTTTGTTTCTTGCTACAACCATGTTACTTCCCACCTGGCCCCAGGTCCCCCCAACCCTTTGATTTGTGTTGTCTATTCTCTTTTTCCTTCACCACAGTTGTCTATATACTTCCTCTCCTTTCTTCCCCAGTTTCAACATTAAGGTTGAAATTAAATTTCAGAGCTGAATAGTCCAATTGGAGCCAAAATTGCACAAATGAGCCAGAAGCTCATTGGAGTCCCCATTTCAAGGTAAAGATCAATTTGTCATTTAGACCTTCTCGGCTATGAGACTGGACAGACTGCCAGCCAGCTGTGCTATGCTTCACAATGTGGGGCCATCTGTATGAGAGGCAACATAGCACTGTAGGTAAGAGCTCCAAGGTTGAATCAGATGACTGGGTTCAGATCATAATTTCATTAGTTACTAACTGTGAGTTCAGACAGGTTATTTAACTTCTCTAAATCTCGTTTACAAAATAAGGAAAGCAATAGTATGCACTGCATATGGTTGTATGAAAGTTAAATAAGGTTATAGATATAAAATGTTTAATGAATGGCACACTGTGAGCACTCAATATACTGTAGGTTACTGGAGCATTACATTACCACTATGTCAAGTCCAAGTTGATAGGAAGAGGGTTAAGCTGGGTAGAGTTGACCAGCAAACTGTTTGCTGCTGAGAGGCAAGATAGAGGCAATTATGGGAAACTCAGAGAATGGTGGTGCTCAGAGAGTACACACGTATGTGGACTGTGGATCAGATGTAGGTGGCATGAGAGAACATTTGTATGAATGGGACTTAGAGAAATCAGCCCTGGACTCTCGTTCCAGGTCACACATCAGCTGGTAATATGGCTGTGGCAGGTCACAGGCTCTCTGCCTCTCGTTCAGCTCAGCAGATATAAAATTAAAGGATTGTCTTAATATACCTCCACAATCCCTTCTAGTTGTCCAATACTGTGCACACACTTGAGAGTTAAACTTGGTGAAGGATTGGAGAGTCCAGAGTCAGAGGAAGAGCAACCAGTGCAAGGTGGAGAGATTAGGAAGAAGAGGCAAAGTTCAGTGCAGGATGGGAGAGATAAGACTTAGAGAGAGACCCAGAGGAAAAGTAAATAACATTGAGTGCAATTCCCCCCACTGTCTTATATCCCAGATCACTTGTAGAAGGAATTACCCCACGTGGGGACACAGAGGGTATTTTCTCAAACATCTGACAGTGCATAGGAAGTTGCCCTCATACTACTAACCCTCCTAATAAAACATTATACAGTTCTGTGGTTTTATATATGGTATCACCCAGTGGTCTTAGGCTAAGCCACAGACATACAAACACACATATGCACACAGACACAAACACACACAGATACATGCAGACACACACAGACATACCCGCAGATACACACATGCAGACACACACAGACACATACACGCAGACACACACATACAGGCACATGCATGTTTCTGGAAAATATATCATCTCTTCCCCCAGCCATCCACATCTAACAATATTATACTTAATTACTTAAATTGAAATTGTTAATACTTCTAGTTAATGAAATTTTCTATATAAATAGAAATAGGATTTAATACTTCCCAGCAAGCTGGTTCTAAATAAGAGTTTCTAGAACAATATTTTAAAATATTATTCCATAAAATACAATCCTGAATAGCTTTTTATTCCTGTAGCATCCTGTAGAAAACTGTCTTCCTGGAGCAGTCTAATTGAAATATTAAAACATCAATGCACCCAACAATTTCTCTTTCCCCCCTTCTACTTGTTCCTCTCACACAACAAGTAAAAAGGCATTAGGAACATCTTAAAATTTTCTTAGCTTGTATTATATTTTCTTATAATTGTATATATGTATATATGGAAACACTTATTATATGTGTATGTGTATGTGTATGTGTATGTGTATGTGTATGTGTATGTGTGAGGGTGTGTACTAGTATTTTTAAGCCACTCAACATTCATGCATTCTTCATCCATTCTTCATCTGGTATCAGATATTTGCAGAAAAACCCTTCTTAAATTCACAGACGATGTGGAACACAGACTAAATCAAAGCAGGCTTAGGACAATCAGCACAGCACAGGAACTGTGGCCACTTAGATGGGTTCATTAACAGGTACCTAATCCAAACAAAACAGATCCACTGAAATCCAATGCGACTTTTGCTTGGATATTTGAACTTGAATGAAAGGCTGAGGCCACCTGTAATCATCTTGCCTCCAAGAAAAACAGGCTAACTCAGAGGCAGTAGGCCGGAGAGGTGGATCAAGACATTAACTGAATCCTGTTTCCACCATGTGAGCCCTTACATTGAGTAGTATGCATAAAGCCAGTTTTACCTCTTGGACTTTCAACACCTTTGCCTTTTGCTGAAAAAAAACAACACATTATATTTTAAGTGATTGATTCTATATAGACGTATTCAGTACACGTTAGATACAATGGAGACATTAACCTTTGCTATAAAATAAAATTATTATTTTCTAATAGGAAGATATACTGAAATCTGACATTAAGTCTGTGCACACACACACTAAGTGGGCTGACTTTGAAGTTGAAAAGTCCTGTGATATATTTTATTTTAAGTGTCAGTGACATTTTATTCTTCCTCCCTAAAGCCTTGAAGTTGTCTATTCTTTTCAAATTAGTTTTTTAATAGCTATTCCATTTTCTCAGCTTACCAGTGAAAATTACAGTATTCTGCGACAAAGAATGTCATTTCCAGCACAGAAAGGCCTTAGATCTGGGAACCCAAATGTTCAGTTCATCTTTTTATGCAACAAGAAGTTTTTCTTGCCAGTTATGAAAGTTCTTCCTTTAAAAGGAAAAAAAAACACCCAGCTTAGACTTTATGTCTATCTAGTTTTCTAAACTAAATATTTTTCCAGGTGATTAACAGGAATAAATAGCCTCAGATGGCAAAATTATTCATTTTGGGAATGATCATGGGGATAATTTTCATTTACAGATGATTTTCTACCCACAATTTAGTATCTCCCTAAATGATGTTTCTCTGGTGAATAACCCCACTTGATATGTCCAAGTATATCTGTGAGCAAACGTGCACATTTATTCAGATCTGTGGGGTCCCCAGGCTCTCGTCCTTGGCTTCCTTCTCTTACTCTATGCCTCTCCTTGCGGAATTTCCTTTATTCTCTTGGCTTCAACTACCACCCAAATGCTGATGACTTGCAAATACATTATATGCAGCTTACTGCTATCTTCCAAATTCAGTTCTGAAATTTCTGGGCTGTCCCAGAGGACACAGGATAAGTCAATTCAAAGCGGAATTTATATTTATCACCTTTCCAATTAAACCTCTCCCTGTGGGTCCAGGAATGCATTAGTTTGCGAGGGCTGTCAACATAGTACCACGGACTTGGTGGTTTAAACAACAGAAATCTGTTTCCTCGTAGTTCTGAAGACTGCAAGTTCAATATTAGGATATCGGCAAGTTTAGTTTCTTCTGAGCTTCTCTCCTTGGATGCAGATGGCTGTCTTCTGGCATCCTCACATTATCGTGTGTGTGTGTGTGTGTGTGTGTGTGTGTGTGTGTCCTAATCTCTTTTTATAAGGATACAAGTCATATTGGGTTGTGATCTACTCCTTTTAACTTAATTACCTCTTTAAAGATTCTAGCTCCCAGCCCTAGCCGGTTTGGCTCAGTGGATAGACCCTCAGCCTGTGGACTGAAGGGTCCCATGTTCAATTCCAATCAGGGGCACATGCCCAGGTTTCAGGCTCGATCTCCAGTAGGGGGTGTGCAGGAGGCAGCCGATCAATGATTCTCTCTCATCATTGATATTTCTATCTCTCTCACCCTCTCCCTTCTTCTCTGAAATCACTAAAATTATATTTTAAAAAAAGATTTTAGTTCCAAATTCAGCCATGTTCTGAAGTAGTTAGTGTTAGGACTTCAGTATATGAATTTTAAGGGAATGCAATTAGTCCCTAACAGGTAACATAAACAGAATCCTTCTTTTTTGTTGTTAAATACCTGACAACAATGGTGGACCAAGGGCAGAGTAGTGTAGTCAGAACAACCCATCCCAGATAGTCATTTATGGGTGCATTATCTACACAAATTTAAGTATAATTTCTGACAAAAACAGGTCTATTATTATTATTGCTGCTGTTGTTGTTAACATGTTCTGGCAAGTCTAAACAATGTCAGTGATAAAATCTCCCTCCCAGCAAAATTAATGTAAGTTCTAAATAATTGCTATGGTTATTCTAAAATTTTAATAATATAGATGAAAGTTTCAAATTAGCCCACAGTATGACATCCTATCTAATAATAGACAAACATGGTAATTAACCATACCTCCGCTACGCTTCCCATTGGCTAACCAGCAGGATATGCAAATTAACTGCCAACAAATATGGCGGCCAGCAGGCACGCAGCTGAAGCGAACACGAGGCTTGCTTGCTCCAGTGATGGAGGAAGCCAAGGTTCCCCGCCTGCCGTGGCCCAGCTCTGAGCTCCAGATGCAACAATGTTGCAATTATAGAAGCTAAACAAAGCCAGATACCTGCTTTCAGCCAGCCACGGCCTCAGAGCTGGAGCGGGCTCTCAGCTCCAGTGACAGCTATAGAAGGTAAATAAATCCCAGAATAAAAAAAGAAAGAAAGAAAAAAGAGGCTGGGAGCTTCAGTCTCCCGCCAGCCTGAAAACGGCCCTCAGCCCCTCATCCAGACTGGCCAGGCACCCCAGTGGGGACCCCCACCTTGAAGGGGGTGTGACCAGCTGCAAACAGCCATCAGCGCCTCACCCAGGGTGGCCAGGCACCCAAGCGGGACCCCCACCCTGATCCGGGACACCCTTCAGGGCAAAACAGCCCGCCCCCATCCATGCACCAGGCCTTTATCCTATATAGTAAAAGGGTAATGTGCAAATTGACCCTAACAGCAGAAGGACTGGGAATGACTGATCACTATGACACACACTGACCACCAGGGGGCAGACGCTCAATGCAGGAGCTGCCCTCTGGTGGTCAGTGCGCTCCCACAGGGGGAGCTCTGCTCAGCCACAAGCCAGGCTGATGGCTGCCAGTATAGCAGTGGTGGTGGGAGCCACTTCCGCCTCCTCAGCAGCGCTAAGAATGTCTGACTGCAGCTTAGGTCTGCTCCCCGCTGGCAAGTGGACATCCCCCGAGGGCTGCTGGGCTGCCAGAGGGATGTCTGATTGCCATCTTAGGCCCAATCCCCCGGGGAGCAGGCCTAAGCCAGCAAGTGGTCACCCCCAAGGGGTCCCAGACTGCGAAAGGGCGCAGGCTGGGCTGAGGGACCCCCTACCCCCGAGTGCACAAATTTTTGTGCACCGGGTCTCTAGTATTATAATAAACACTAGAGGCCCAGTGCACGAAATTTGTGCACTTGGGGGGGGGGAGCTTCAGCCTGGCCTGCACCCTCTCGCAGTCCGGGAGCCCTCGGGGGATGTCTGACTGATGGCTTAGGCCACTGCGCTCGCCATCCATGAACCTGGCTTCTGGCTGAGTGGCGCTCCCCCTGTGAGAGTGCACTGACCATCAGGGGGCAGTGCTTGCATTGAGCATCTGTCCCCTGGTGGTCAGTGCATGTCATAGCGACCGGTCATTCTGCCGTTCTTTCGATTTGCATATTAGCCTTTTATTATATAAGATTATATTCTTAATGGAAGTTAATTCAAAGAACCTCTAGTTATCCAGTTGACCCCCAACATATGTGGACTCAGGTATATCTGTTTCTTTCAAAAGTAACTTTGAAATAGTTCAGAGATGTTCAACCTCACGTCAGTCACAGTGTGTATCTTCAGTTCCTATAAGAATACATATCCCTGCATGAAAACAGTAGGTTAGAAATAAACAACCCCAGCACAGCCATTGTCAAGACCAAAAAAGAGAACTTGGGTGCTTCTGTTTTTTTATTCTATGTAACATTTGGAGATTTCATTTGTGTTGAAAGTTAAAAATATTGAAACAAATGTGAACTATGAGGTATAGTTTTTGTTTGGAAAGCACAAACAAAAAACCTTTAGTAAAATATAAAATATACTTTATTGAATTTCAGGAGTGACTTTAAATGCAGTTTTCTATGTGTTAATTATTTTTAAATTACAAATCAAGAAAATAATGACATCACATTTACATGATTATTACTGATATGATTTTGTCATATAGGGGAGAAAGAGTTTAAAAATTAGCACCTCTGTATGTCAAGAACATATTTATATCTAAATATGCCACAGCCTATGAGACATTCATGATCCATTCCTCATTATGCTCTCTCACACCATTTAGAGGGTTATACATTCCTTTAGAGTCTGCCTTAAAACCCAACTGATTCCTTCCTCACTGTCCTCACTCCATGGCCTTATTTCACGTCCCTATCATTCTTTGCTCAGACAAATGCAATGTTCTGTTTGGTCTTCTGATCTCAAGTTTTGCCATATAAGCCACTGAAGAGAAGTGGCATGATGATTTTTTCTTTTTGCATGTTAAGGTTACTCGAGCAACTGTTTGGAAGGTTGTGAAAATAGCTATTGGCAACTATTTAAGAAACAATGGTAATCATTCGAGAAAAAGATGATGTTGCTATGGACCAGGGTGGTGCAGGGGAGTTGGAGATGGATAGTTGGAGAACTTTGTAGAGGATTAGTTTTCTAAGGCTTCCATAACAAAGTACCACAGACTTAGGGGTTTACACAACACAAATATCTTTTTTCATGATTCTGGAGCCCAGAAGTCTGAAACCAAGGTATCAGCAGGGTTGGGTTTTTTTTTTGAGGGTCTCTCTCCTTGTGGATGAAAGACCCTCAACTTTTTTTTTAATTTTATTGATTTTTTACAGAGAGGGATAGAGAGTTAGAAACATCGATGAGAGAGAAACATCGATCAGCTGCCTCCTGCACACCTCCTACTGGGGATGTGCCCACAACCAAGGTACATGCCCTTGACCAGAATCGAACCTGGGACCCTTCAGTCTGCAGGCCGATGCTCTATCCAATGAGCCAAACCGGTTAGGGCAACCCTCATCTTGTGGATGGCCCGTGTCTTCACATGATCTTTCCTCTCTCTATGCATATCTGTGTCCAAATTTCCTCTTATTTATCTAAAACAGATATTTTTGAGGTGAGATGTGCTACATAATCTTATAGACCATGGGAAGTTAAATTATCACAGACATTAGCCTATCTTTCGCAAACTTAGAATTTAAAGCTTTAAGGCATGGGAATAAAACACCCCCAAATTATTGACATTTTCACATAACCTCATATTTGTATGTTTGCTAAGACTTTGATCCTCCGCTCTTGTTTCTAAGCACCAAGAGTTAATAGGAGCCCTGCATGGCCATTAGCGAGTGGGCTCACTTATATGAATAATGCAACAGAAGAGGCACTGCGGCCTTCATCTCCCTCTCCCACTAAGCCATCGGCTGGCTTTACCTGTCATTTCCGAGGACCACAAGATCAGTGAGGATTATGTACTCAGGACTTCCTGACTAATAGCACTAAGAATCAATAAAAAATGATTGGCCATTTAGCATAATATACCTTGGAATAATAGAGAGTTTCCCACCTGGCAACAGCTCGATTTTGAAGCTCTGCATTCTCACGCAGCTTGTTGAGATGTATCTCAGGAGTCCTCTCCTGGATGCGTGACTATGTCAGAGGTCAGAGCAGAGGATTTATTTTGATATCACAGACACTTGCTGCTCTGGCGATGCGGCTCATAATGAACAGCTGTTCGCAGCAGCACTACTTGCAGTCCTCACGGGCCCTTCTTCTTCGGGTTTCAGAGCCGTTGCTAAGTGCGTGTTGATGAATACAGATTTTGAAAGACAAGACTTTCTTCTGCCTTTAAAACTTTTAAAAAATCATGTATTCCTCATCCTCACAAGATAGTGGGCTCACAGATGAAGAGTGCTGATTTGTTTTTGAACAAGTACAACAGAGATGGATAGACATTTTCCCACCATTCCTGAACTAGGAGAAACTCACTCTTCACCAGATTTTCCCAGTCGCTACTCCATTCCCAGCCTGCATGTATAGCGGAGTCCTTAGAGAGACCAAGTGGTGAAATCCAAAGAGCAAAGGCTCTGGAATAAGAAGCAGCTCAGATTGGATTCTGGCTCTGGGACTTACTACTGCTGAGCTCAGCTCCCTCACATAAAGGAATACACGGTACTGCTGCCTCGCTAAAGAGTTCTGAGTATTAAGGCGGTGCATATTAAGAGTGGCTATCACCTCAAAGGCTCTCTAGTACAGATTATTGTTGTTTATGAAAGGGTTGTAACTTGAAGATCCCACCCTTTGTAAGGCAGTTCAGGTCCCAGGAATCCAGGGAGTATTCCTTTGGGAAGAGCATCCCTCTTTGTCTTAGTCAATTAGGTGAAGACACAACAAACAGACTCCAGAAGCATCATTCCATTTTCTCTAAGTAACCAGTTTAGTGATATTAAATGAGAAAGTGCCGTTCTTATTCACAAATCTTAATAGAATAAGTGTCCTGTTAGTTTCCTTAATGAGATTCTACTAAATTCAATTCAACAACTATTCGTGGAGTGCTATCTTGTTTCACACCTTTGTGTTAATTGGTGAACAAGACAGACATAATCCTTGCCATTACGAATCCTCAGTTTCATGGGGTTTAAATAAAAATAAGCAGGCAATTAAAAATGGTGTGAAACATGCTAGCTTAGAGAATATGTAAAATGCTATATAAACAAAACCTCAGAACTAGGCAGGAGTCAAGGCTAGTAAAGAGTTAAGCAGGGGAATGTGATGCATGGTGCTGGAGTGGGGGTGGGGGAGCATTATTCCAGAAAGAAAGAACTGCAAAGGTGGGCTGAGTGGCAAAAAAAATGATGAACAGAAGGGCCTGCAGGGTCCAGCTGTGAGGAGGTCCTGTAGGGTGCTCTGCTTCAAGTGTTTGAAGTTTATCCTAAGCACAAAGGGAAGCCATCAGAGCGCTTCAATTAGGGCAGGCAGGTCAGATCTGTATTTTAGAGAGACAGCCATGACCTGGGATGGAGAATGGATTCAAGGCAGCAAGACTGAAGGCAGCAAGACTGCCAGGAGGCGGCTGCGGTAGCCAGGGGAGAGAGGGTGTTTTACTGGGGAAGTAGCCATGGGATCTTGGAATAGAAAGGGCTTTCTGGGTCATATCCATCCCACATTGTGCACAAATCTTGGCAAATTGTACCAAACACTTGGACATTTCAATTAATTGCAAGCATACTTTGTGAGTTTCGTTTTTTAACTGGCAGAGCATTCTCACATAAATAGGCTCTAGCCAGGGAATTGTTTATTCCAAAAAGCTCTGAGAACTGGCAGACACAAAGCACTCCAGACTTACGAGGCTGAAACTGCCAGCCGGTCAGGTAGGGCCACTGTGACAAATAGAAAAACAACTGGAACAGACAGTAAATGTTTGCTCTGCTGTAAGAGAAAGTTCTCAACAAATATTGGTCAAATAAATGAAAGGACACATGAATCAAAGATGTTGGCTTATCTTGGGCCTTCAAGAATGGAGATGGGAGGGAAGATCTGAGAAGAAAAATAAAAGGGAAGATCTGTGTTGAAGAGACTCTGTGAGTGAAGGTACAGAGGTAGGAAAGTGGAGAATGAGAGAAAGTTCTGCTTAGAAAAAATGTAAGGTGTGTGCCCATACACCGGTGATGTAGTAAAGAATAACATAACATGTAGATGACAGTTGGAATGCAGGAAGGTTGGAAGATGAAGATTTTGAAATTCTTTTTAAAAAGAGAGATACATTGGAGATTTCTGGGTTTGAAAGTAGGTAAATCAGAGTTAGACCCATCACCTTAATGGGTCAATTTCTTCTTTTTTTCTCTTTTGATCTCTTTTTCTCTCTTCTTTCCACGCATGTTGCAGAGGGTTATCAGGTTTATAATACAAACGTTCCTTTTAGGAATTTGCTGCCCTCCACACAAATCTTTATTATAACTTTCTTTCAACTTTGCACTCTTTCTTGTCTTTTCCTTTTTCACGAACGCTTCACTTCCATACTTTTTCTCCTATCGTGTAGCTGTGACTCTCTGCAAGGGGCCCAGGCTGGCACGGTCTCTGCAGGGCGTGTTCTCCATCAGTGCTGCTTCCGACCACAGCCCTCTCCATGGACCAGCACTTCCCAGTACAGGCTTCAAACTCTGACACCCAGAGCGAAAGCTGATTCCACAGTAGGGGTGGCATCTATGGTCCTGTCCTAACCAGGAGTGGTGAGGACCGGAAATCTACTCCTTGGGAAGCCCCAGCTTTGTAGCAAACAAAACAGGATTTTTAACATTTCCATAGAGAGAGCATCCTCCCAAGAGGCAACACAACTATGCCACCGATGGTGGTTTTTAGTTTCCTCCTAAGCTCAAGGGATCTTTGAGCAGGATTGCCATGGATCCTTCTTCTATGAGGATCGACACAGCGGCAGAGGGGATTCAGACCATCCGCCAATCGTGCTCAGTGGACACACAGGATTGGATGGAGAGTAACTCTTCCATGTGGAGACTACCAGACTGCACCTACACCCCACTCCAACTACTATCAAATATTTCCTCCATATCCTCTTGTGACATGGAGATGGGCTACAAGAGGGTCCTAATGTTACCCAACCCCATTCAAAAGAAGAGATACACAGTGAAGCTTTGTGGTCCATGCACTATATCCTATTGTAGAGCTTCGCAAGTGTCATGGTTTAGCAAAAACGTATTTATAATTCGCTATGTGCCAGGCCTGGGGAATTACTGGCAATCCAGAAAGATATGGTCTCTTCCCTCACAGAGCTTACAGTCTAATAGGAGAAACAGCCACATAAAACCAAATTACAAAGCATGGTGATTGTGATAAGTGCTCTGATAGATGCGTGTAGGGTGCAGCAGGAGCAGAGGAAGAAGATCCCTTCATGACAAGGAGTGCAGATAGTATAGAGGTTTAGAGCAGGAGCAGACAGATGGGGTCAGCATTCCAGCTCCAAGCTTCGTAATTTTGTGACTTTGGGCATAGTATGTAACCTCTCTAGGCCTCCGTTTCTTTATCTGTATGTACATGGAGATGAGAAAATGCCTGTCTCATGGGGTGGCTGTGCAGATTAAATGAGATGCTACATGGAGGATGATGTAGCACACATGGCACATAGACAGTGCTCAATAAATGTTGGCTAGTTTATGTTTATTTGAGTTCCCAGCACATTTATTATTTATGCAACTATGCCAAACTGCTTCCTGGATCCCCAAAATGCTCTGTCTCCATGCATCTGTTCACACTGTTCCCTCCACTTTAGTTTCCCTTTTTCTCCAACTGCATATATTAAAATCCTACCCATTTCTATTGGTTTCCTGTGGCTGCTATAACAAATTACTATAAGCTAGTTGGTTTAAAACAATTGAAATTTATTCTATTATAGTCCTGAAGGCCAGAAACCTAAAATCAAGTGCAGGGAGCCGCTTCCAGCTTCGGGGGGCCGTCCACATTCCTTGGTTTGTGTCCACATCACCTCAATCTCTGCCTCCACGGTCACATTGCCTCTTCCTCTTCCGTCTGTCAGATCTCTCTCTGCCTCATCTTAATTGTGTACTTCTCCTTGGATTGAGTAGGACCCATCCAGATAATCCAGGGTAAGTGCCTTCTCTCAGAATTCTTTACTTAGTCACATGTTTTGCCATGTAAGGTAATGTTTACTCTTGTAACATATCAGGTTATAATCATAGGTTCTAGGGACTAGCACACGGGCACATCGTTTGGGGCCCCCATTCAGCCCACTCAATCATCTCTTAACAACCAAGTAAAAGCTACTTCCAGCATGAAGCCTTCCCTGATAGCCTCCAGCTCAAGTAGTATTTCCACAACCTGGGCATTTATAGCACTTCATTTTTACATTTCTTAATACCTTATTATTCTTTCGCTTTTAAAAGTAGTTATTTTTCTGCAAATAAAATTTTTTCTACCAGACATTTTGTAGAGAAAGCTAGACCAAAGGAATTTAAATTTCCTTCTAAACTAAAGAGTATATTTCTTTTTTAAAAAATTACACTTTACATTCAATATTATTTTGTATTAGAAAGACATATATCACTTTTAAGTTCCTTCACTTTAGAGACCATGGCATTTCAACTTGATGTGCCTATGATGACTACTAAACTTTTTAGCATATAATAGATTGAAGTTGATCTTTGTTACATGGATGGATCACTGGATAGACAGGTGCATAGATGATTGATTTTTTTCAGCTTTTGTAAATAGTTTTATTTCAGAAGCAAATATATTTGACCAAATTTTTGAAAGAGTAGCCCTATGAAGATGCTTCCAAGTAGAACAGCTTTCTGACATTAGGCTGTGATCTTTGGATTCTAAGTGATTGCTCCACATACCCTCCAAAACAGGAGATAATTCACTGACAACACATGTTCTCTTCATGTCATGTAAAATGGAAAATGCATGTCTCTTTCACAGAGGCTGGAGACTTCTTAACTTCTTGGGCAATGCCAGTTAACACACTAGGCGTTGGCTTAGAGTTAGGGAGGTCAATTTAGCAGTTAGCAGGACACATAGCCAAATCACAGGATCTAAAACGCTGCCCCGCTAGCTTCTAATTATCTATGGTCACGTTGAAGTCTGTAAGGTAGTCATAAAGTATGGTAATAAAGATGTCTTCTGTTGTACAATCATTCTGTAAAGTGCAAGCAATGATTGATCTGACAGGCTAAACCACAGGCCATCTGCAGTCTGTCTAAAGGATGTGTCCAGCTCAACCATCAGACTCGGGCTCTTTCCAACTTGACCTTTTGCCTGAGCTGTGGGAAGGAACATGGGCTTATGGTGCTGTGGTCCAGCTGCATTTTCACTCATAAGCTCCTCTGTATGCTGGTCTGCGTTCCTCTCTGCTAACAAGGCCCCAGCAGTGGAAGGACTGTCTAATAGCTGGCCAGTCTTCAGTTTCATCATTTAGGTGAGTTAACATCTCAATATGAAATGTGGAAACACCAGTGAGGGAGGTGTCACTGGAATTTTAGGAGGAGCTCCATACTGACCTATAAGGGCTCAAAGCTGAGGATCAGACCATGACTCTCAGGAAGGGAGCGGTAAGAGACAACTCTCTATCCCTCCCCTCGCCCCACTAAAGCCAAAATAGCTTGGATCTCTTCTGGGCATGTGTGCACATGTGCCTGACTGCTGGGAAGGGCAGAGTTCAAGCACTGTTTCTGGACTCAGTCCATCACTTTGGATATAATTCTCCACCCCCTCTCACTTTGTTTTGTGATTACAAATATTGTTTTTCAATATCTGTTAAGTAGTGGTCAATACTTCATTTTATGGTTTTTTAATGAAACAATTCTTTTGGAAGTAGGGGGTGTGAGGAAACGAATAAATAGGAATAGTAATAAATTAAAATAACACAAAGCTTTTCCCAAAGGTTAAAATGTGGACAAATGGCAGTAAGAAAGAAAGAAAGAAAGAAAGAAAGAAAGAAAGAAAGAAAGAAAGAAAGAAAGAGAAAGAAAGAAAGAAAGAAAGAAAGAAAGAAAGAAAGAAGAAAAGAGAAAGAGAGAAAGATAGAAAGAAAGAAAGAAAGAAAGAAAGAAAGAAAAAGAAAGAAAGAAAGAAAGAAAGAAAGAAAGAAAGAAAGAAAGAAAGAAAGAAAGAAAGAAAGATTAACCTGCTAGAAAAATAAATACTCTTGGTCTGAAAGAGGTGAACTACAGTTCAGTTTTGTCCCTGACTGAATCCTTAAATAAGTCACTTATTTTCCCTGTGATTCTGTTTTCTTCTGCCAAATAACAAACATATTCAAGCATCTGCTAAGTACTAAGACCTGTGCTAGAAAACAGAAAAAAGCTAACATTTTATGGAGATATCCCCATGTATAAGGAATGACACCCAGCCTTCTAAGAGCATTACATCATCTGATGTCACATCCACTCAATAAAGTCAGTGCTATCTTGAGCCCATTTTACAGAGGGGAAAACTATAGTATTTTTTTTAAAATATATATTTTATTGATTTTTTACAGAGAGTAAGGGAGAGGGATAGAGAGTTAGAAACATCGATGAGAGAGAAACACCGATCAGCTGCCTCCTGCACATCCCCTACTGGGGATGTGCCCACAACCAAGGTACATGCCCTTGACCGGAATCAAACCTGCGACCCTTCAGTCCGCAGGCCAACGCTCTATCCACTGAGCCAAACCGGTTAGGGCGACTATAGTATTTTTATGATGGCAAGCTGTATAGCTATTACTAGAAACCAGCCTTTAGACTCCAAAACCCTAACCTAACACAATAGATTTCCATCAAGGAACCTGGGACAGGCAATTGGCACCTTGTTTGGACAATAAATAGATGAAGAAAACCTGGGGGGTGGGGGGAGAGGAATAAAATAAACAGACTTTGAAAGCATGTTTTGGTAACTTGGAAAAAGAAAAGATTAGTTTAAAAAAAGTGTGAAAATGAAGAGGAAATAAAACTTGTAGAGATAGTACTGTCTGAAGAGTTCCTTATAATTCTACCCTAGGATGCTGAATGTTTCTCTCATATATGCAATAATTTCCCATTTATTAGTTTGGTCTACGCACAAACTCCTTCAGTGCCAGCGGGAAATTTTCTAAAATATTCCTGATTATACCACGGCCCTGAATGAGTAACATAGTCACACGAACACATTGCTAAAAATGTACTCTGGCCTCCAGAAGAGAGGACGTTTGACAGCTCTGCTTTAACTATGTGACAGTTCTCTATTCAAGGTTTGCATCAGAATATTTGTACTCTTCATTGGGAACAGATGGACTCTCAGTGTAGCCATGAAAATGAACCCAGGCATAGCAGCCAACAGTACAGAGTAGAAAGCAGGAGGTGATGGGCATTGGAGCTAAGAAAACCTGCATACATCCAACATATTTCTCCATCCCCCCATTTGTTTGTTGGTTGGTTAAGAATTTGAAGCTAATATACAAGGCAGAAGAGCTCATATCCATACTGCTGCCTTCTCTGCCTCAGGAATTGATGAGCTCCCTGGTGCTTTGTAAATTCTATTAAAAAGTTCTATCAATTTTTATGCTTAATTATACATTTACAATCTGCCTTCTTGAATGGATTATAGCCTCAGATGCCTGCATGCTATAATGAAAAGAATATGGATGTTAAAGTCAGAAAGACTCATCTAAGGTCAAAATTTGAAAGAGGTAGAGGCAAGCTAGTTAACCTTTTGAGCTTCCTTTTCCTCATCTGCCCATTGGAGTGATGATAATATCTGCTTATTAGAGTTCATGTGAGGAGGAATCAAGAGAATATATGGGACATGTTAGCACAGTTCTAGTCACTCAACAAAGCATAATTATTTTTTTATTATTCTTGGGTCGCTAATACCAAGTGCCACAAAATATGCATGCCTCCAAAAACGCTGGTTATTAACTGAATGAATACACTTTTTCTACGGTTAATAATTAGATTAATCAATGTAATAAAACTACAGAGGAACCATTGGAAAGAACCAATTATTGGTGAAAAACAATTTGAGGATTGATGAAATATGTCCTGAGAGGTTTACCAGGTCTTGGTGGTCCTGTTGTGTGTGTCAAGGTTACTGAAGTGAAATATGAGTCCAGGCCCCCTCTCCCCAGGCATCCAATGCATTAATAATATCCTTCTTTATTCCAAAATTAAGGTCATCACTCACTGCCCTGGGGTAGCCCTAGGACTTAAGCAAATTGTTGTTTCCACATCTTTAAAGGAGCAATAATAAATCTGTTTCCTAAGAACCTAATAGGGTTTACATTTGAAAATATGAATAGTGTAATTGCACGAAAGACTATTAATGTAAACTTTTCCCCTCCTTCCCAGCTTTCTCACCCTTTGATAGGCTTATCGTGCTAAAAAGAAAAGATTGAAATGATAGACTCAGCCACACCAAGGTGTCACTGACTAATGACCAGTTGCTCAAAGTTTTTCCTCTGCTGGTCCCAGCCTCTTTGGTTCATCTTTCCTGACAGCTGGGATCACTTAATCCCCACATGCACATCAGACCTGCTCCTGCTCCTACAGCGAGTGCCCTGTTTTCCTGCCAGAGGCATTTAAACACCTCTTTCAAATGTGGGGTGGGGGAGAGGAGGACAATAAATCATTCACAAACCCACCCATCCATCCACGCATGCCATCATTCAGTAAACATGTAAGCAATAGATATCATGTGCCAGGCCCTGAGCTAAGTACTAGAGACATGAAGACAAAAAGTAACAATAGCAATAATACATGGACCATGCCCTCTGGTTGCTCACCATTTAGCAAGGGAGACGGAAATATAAACAGATTGCTGCAGTACAGCATGACGAGTGCAATGTAAGAGGCAGGAGCAAGGTATAGTGGGGAATGCTTCAACTGTGTCATAAAGAAAAAGCCTCAGCCTGGCCAGTGTGAGTGCTGACCCATGAACCAAAAGGTCACCAGTTCGATTCCCAGTCAGGGTACATGCTGGGGGTTATGGGCTTGATCCCCAGTAGTGGGCAAGCAAGAGGCAGGCCATCGATGCTTCTCTCTCATCGATGTTTCTGTCTCTTTCTCCCATTCCCTTCCTCTCTCTAAAGTTAATGAAAACATATAGAAAAAGAAAAAGCCTCAGCTCACCCATTCCCTACCTCAGGTACTAGTTCTCATTTCTGAACTGTCTTAGAAGCCTTTCTGGCAGCCCTGTGCCTCCAGGACAAAAGTCCTACTTTGCTCCAGTCAATGCATCTTCCAGAGACCCAAGCCTTTCCCTCAATTCCAATCCCCTGAATAGGGCCCACAGTAGGTTTCTAGGCCACCCTGATGTTTCACTCCTGCCTGGATTAGGAGCCTGCTTCTGCAGAATGGCCCATGAGCTGCCTTCTGGCCTGGCTCTGCAACTTTGTTCAAGTTACTCTAGAATGGGAGCCCTTGTGCCAGATCAGGATTTACTCAGTGCCTACAGTTGTCTCCTCCATCCTCACCATCACCTCCAGTAGAATCCTAACAGTTTTCCCAGAGCATCTTTCTGTGCTCTAAGTCTGAGAACCACCCACCCAGAAGGGAAGTGCCACACCCCCCTGCAGCTGGGAAACAAAGGCTCTTTGAGATTCTGCCCCATAACTCTTCTTTCACCCTGTCTGGGGATAGAAAGCATTCAAGATCAATACTTTCTGAGTGTTTGCTATGTACCTGAAATATAGGGTGGGGGTGTTGAGGAGGTAATGGTGAGTGACTGCACAGCCCCTGGGTCTCCCTGAAGTCCCATCTGTGATCCACACACGAGCACAGCTCCTCCCAGAATGTAAGCAGTGGTGGGCATGGAAGTGGTAGCTGTCTCCAGTGTTCCATGACTCAAAAAAAAGCTATTTTTGTAGAGGTCCTATAATTGAAAGTAATAAAATTTAACAAAGACCAATAGTCAGGCAGATTTCTTTCCCATTTAACTCCCTCTGATTCTCACAACGTCTTAGGAGAGATATATATTAAACATAATTATACTTTAAAAAAAACTTTCAAGAACAGCTATGACAAGTGCTAAAATTAAAATCATCTTCTATATGCCAGGCATTGTGCTACTTACAAAGCCAAGGCAAGGTGAATTAGAGACAATTTCTACCCTATGTCACTCATAGTATAGAAAAAATACAGAATAAAATTAGTATAAATTATAAAATGCACTATATTTAAGTGATCAATTCTGCTTCAGATGGCATGTGGCAGAAGACGTTTCGTAGGCCCAAAATACAACCTGAAAATATGACTTCCACATTTTATACAATGTTGATGTGAAATCCTAGACACCTAGTTACCTCTACCTATATATCAGAGCGGCGACATTTGGGACATATCTCAATGGTGAAGCATTTTTAAAGAAAAAATGTATTTCAAGACCTTCACATGCCTGTTGGAAAAGAGAGGATTATGCAGCTATGAAAAAATAGCTGCCATTTATTGGCGCTAACATTATGCTGAGCTTCGTGCAAAGACTCATACATAGTACTGTAAGGAATTCTCACAACTGCCCTCTAATGTCGGTATGTTATTATTCCTAGTTTTCAAATGAAGAAACTAAGCTTCAGCTACAATGCTGAACTTGCTGGGATTTGAGGTCTCTCTCACTCCAGCACCCCCAATAATTCCCGCTATAATTTGCCTCCTTGAATAACCTTCTTCATTCCTTCTAAGCTTTGTCTTTTGTTCAGTTTAGTATTTCATTGGTAGGATTTTTCTGGGTCCTTTAGATTCACGTTAATGCATATTGACTGATGCCAGGTGCTCTGCTGGGGATACCGAAGAAAACAAATCCTCTACTTCAAGAAGAATTTAATCTTTTAAACCATTCTCACCCTCTTGTGATTAGAAAGCATGGTCCTATTACTTCTCAGGTGCTCCAGAGCCTGCCTTTCATTTAATAAATAAAATAATAAGAAAGACATACTTACATTAGATTCAATAAGAAGTGGCCTTTGACCTCCAGGAGCTCCCAGTCTAGCAGTGGGAAAACCAGATTTTAAGCAAATAGAATCATCAATGCAATGGCAGAAATAGGAAGGAAGTGCTGTGCAAACTCGCAGAGGAGAGAGGGAGCAAATAGGGCTTCTTGGAAGAGGGTGCACCTGCACAGAACCCAGAAGGGTGAGTAGAAACAGGACCAACTTGGGAGCGGGTCGTAAGAACATTCAAGGCAGAAAGACAGCAACCTGTGAAGGCCCCGAGGAGAAAGTGTCTGTCTAAAACAGAAGAAGCACACGTAGATCGACATTGATTATTCTAATGCAACATACAAGCTCTGAGCACAAGGTTCACAACACAAGGTTAAGACTGTAGCATTAGGCAGATATGATCTCAAAACTGGCACTCTCTGAACCTTGATTGCCTCATCTCTAAAATGGGATAATACCTATTGTGAGGAATGAATGAAGTCATGCCTAGCCAGAGTTTAACAATGGTGAGCATTATTCAAGATCTTATTGGTACTTCTCTAGTATAGGGTGACAGAGTAGACGATTACCATCAGATTAGGGGCTTATATCATGCAATGTTTCAAGCCATAAAATACTACTGCAGAATCCCCTTCCTAGTCTCGGAGGGAGGATATGGATCAGTGCTGTTTATGGTAGGAGAGCCATAATTCTGCTGTGATCCGGCCAGACACATCTATGAACAACACATAGAGGAGAAAGCTATAATTGACTTCCAGGTTTGCTTTGTTTTCTAAGAATGGTAATAGCCTCAGCTTCCTTCCTTCCTCTCAGTGAGCTTGAGCAGAACAAAAGCAGAATGTATTTCATTGCACTGCCAACACCTCATTTCATTTCTCTGAATAATTCTCTGGGTGTATCCTTGGCTGTTTCTTATTTGTCAGTCCTTTCCCAGTGCAGCTTAGGAGATCTTAAAGGACAGATGCTGAATCAATATCTGAGCTTTATGAAGGACCTGGAAGATCCCTGAGCACATAGCTAGGGCCCAAGGCTGTCCTGAATGCATCCCTGTGTCACTGAGTTAGCTCCTGACCTGGAAGAGGCAAGGCTGCAAATACTTCTTTCTTGTGGTTTCCCCAGACCCCAGAAGGGCCCAAGAGGCCTGACTTCCAGAGATTATAAAATTGTTGTCTCATGTCCACCACTGCCACCACACCCCACTGAGACCTGGAGTTGCCCTTTCACTGGCTCTGAAATAGGACTCAGCTGTCCTGAGTTCTAGTTTTAGCTCTGTGGTATGACCTTCAGGAAATCATTGACTCCTCTGGTCTCAGTTTTCTTTCTTGAAAATGGGTTGATTGGGATAGTGAGTTTCCCAAGTTACTTCTAGTTCTGTGCTATTTAGAAAAATGAGCACGTTCAGCATTTTAACAGCAGTGAACTCACTCATTCCATCAGTCATCCATTCATTCCAGAAACATTAATTGAATACTTACTCATATGAGGCACTCTGCTGGGGACACTGCTGAAATCAAAAGTTTCGTGGTTTTGCCATTCTTGCTGTCTTGAAGGTGATAGGGACACCAACACAAGAAACGAATTACAAATGCTATGAGTTAATAAAAAGGGGTAAGGGGTAAGGGGTAAGGGATAGCTCTTTTCTAGCCTTCTCAGTACAAAGCAGGCTGAGACTTGCATAGAGAGTTGAGCACTGCATGTAAAGGCTCCTGAAGACAAAGTGAGCCCTAGCTGGTTTGGCTCAGTGGATAGAGTGTCAGTCTGCTGACCAAAGTTCAATTCTGGGTCAAGGGTCAAGGGCACCTTCCTTAGTTGTAGGCTCCTCCCGGGCCCAGGCCCTGGTTGGGCTCCTGAAGGAGGCAACCAATGGATGTGTTTCTCTCACAGTGATGTTTCTCTCTGTCTTTCCCTCTCTTTTCCACTCTCTCTAAAAGTCAATGGAAAAGCATCCTCAGGTGAAGATTAATAACAACAACAAAAAGACAAAGTGAGATATGTTTAGACATGAGCAACCTGGGAAGAGTCATTGAAATACTAAGGAGATTTGAAACTGGGCCACATAAAGAACCAAGTTGGATGGTAGCTCAGTTGGTTGGAGTACACCAAAAGGCTGGGGATTTGATTCCTGATCAGGTTTCATACCTATGTTGTGGGTTCTATCCCCAGTTGGGGCAGGTATGGGAGGCAACCCATTGATGTTTCTCTCTCTCTTCCCCCCTTCTCTCTCTCTCTCTCTAAAATCAATAAAAATACATATTCTCAGATGAGGGTTTAAAAAAAAGGAACCAAGGATGTACAGCCAAGAAAGAGAAGAGTTAGTAGAGGTAAATGGAAATTTACAGAAAAATATATGTTTCTAAATTCATTGAAATACTGTCATGTGGAAGAAAGATTAAACTTTTTCTGGATGGTCTCATGAGATAAAAGTATGACCAGTGACTGGAAATTGGAGGGCGATAGGTTTTGTCTCAACATCCAAAATCTCACAAACTAAATATACAGCAGAAGAGGCTGCTTCAGAAGGCAATGAATCCCTGTCACTGAAAGCGTTGAACTGAGGCTGGAAGGAGGACAGCACAGGCAGAGGACATCAACTGTGGTGAATATCAAGATAAAGAATAGGCAGTGGATCCACAATAAGTGAATGAAGGAATGACTAAATGAATCAATATAATCAGGGACCCAACACATACTGAAGCTTTAGGGGCTGAAAAATATTACCTATAAAATTCCTCTCATTCTGAGAAGCTAGAATTCTATAGATATATGTTTTTAATAGAAGTTTGCTGGCTAAAGAGTGATTTGAGGAATATAAAAGACATCCCCATCATAAAAAATTTTTCTCATCTTGAAATTTCAAATGATTTTGATTTTTTAATCTATAAAATGGTAACGAACATTAATATTTATATCATGAGGTATGCTCTTTAAATATTAAAAGAAAAGTACTATTACCTTGGGCTTAAATAAATTAACTCATGCAAAGCATGTAGAGTAGTACCCTGTAGATATTCATTGTACCTTTGGGAAATAGGATTTGTTCCCTTAACACTCTAAAGACCTCTTTACTGGAATGGCACATTAACATGATCATTACACAAACCATAGGGGACAGGGTTGTTTGGGGAAGGAGCAAAAGCTTGAATTCTTGAACTGATTGGACCTGAGCTATCTGAACACTCCCAGATAAGAGACACATCCGTAACATAGGAACAAGTGAAAATTCCAGGGGCTCGGGCACAGATGAGGAAAAAATAGGAAAGAAAAAAGGTAGATCACCAAAGCAACTCCTAGTGAGTGGACTGAGCTACTAGATGCATTTGTTGACTATCTCAAAAATGTCTCTCAAATCTTGCTCTTCCCTCTATTTGCAGAGCCATTGCCCTCAGGACAGAGAGAAATAACACAGGTCAAACCAACGAAGCAGGAACCAATGAGAGCAGGCAGGATCAAGACTAAAGATGGGAACCTGAATCAATTTCTTGAGGGGTTAGAGTGTGTGTGGCTGCAGAGGTGTTGCTTGGTGAGGAAGGAAAAAGGAATGGTGTTAAGTTGGTTCAAACTATTGTAAAATCTTCCACTTGGTGCCACTTGCCTGCTTCAGCCCATCCTCCATGCTGCTTAGCAGAATGGCATTGCAAGAAAACAAAGCTGATTCTGTCAGCTTAAAAACTGCAATGAACTCACCATGACTATAAGATATAGTATACATGCCTTAGCCTGGGCCAGCCCAGTCCCACCTCCTTGGCATCATCTCCTCCCTCATCATCAAATATCACAGCATGTCATCACCCCATCACCATCCCTGGCACTGCTGAACCCTTTCTGGTCACACTGCCTTACACATACCATTCTCTCCACCCTGACCCATGCTTCTGCGCACAGCTCTTCCTCCCTGTCCAGGCCCTGCACAAATCCATCCTCTTCTATACATTCTTCTCTCCTTAAGAATTCGTGGGCAAACTTTTTGACTCGAGGGCCACAATGGGTTCTTAAACTGGACCGGAGGGCCGGAACAAAAGCATGGATGTTCCTAAGCCTTAGGAGTACCCTAATTAAGTTAATAACAATGCACCTACCTATATAGTTTAAGTTTAAAAAATTTGGCTCTCAAAAGAAATTTCAATCGTTGTACTGTTGATATTTGGCTCTGTTGACTAATCAGTTTGCCGACCACTGCACTAGGGGAAACTTTCTCCAAATACCTCCAGCGCCTGAGCCCAATCTCCAGCCTCAACAGGCTTCATTCTTACCCAGCGTGCTTTTCTTCACATCTCCACAGTTTATAGAATGAAGTCAGAGTCTCACCGACCAATAGGTGGTGATCTTTTCAAAGACAGGGATTAGTTATATCATTATATCCCAAGTGCCCAGTGAGTGACTAGCACTTGGTAGTTATACTATACATATTTGTTAAATAAATGACTAATCAAACATTCAGCTTGAACTCCTTGGAAGTAAGAGTCTTACCCAACAAAATGCAATTGCCTGCATATCTGCTATAATTCCTAATCTTTCTTGTCCTTGTCCCTTCACCATTCTCCCTTGTTATGTCCTTTTTACATCTGTACAGCTACTTCAGCCTCGCCAGACACTTAGTCATATCTTTTGATTTAATTTCTCTCTCCGTAGATCGGCTGTGCATAGATGTCTCGGCTGCAGGGCCTCACATTCGTAAATATCTGCTGGATGGTTTTACTGTTCAGATGCCTTCAACATTTTAATGGGAAATGTTTAGGAAGCCCGCTCAATAAGCTGCATCATTTGCTCACACTCAAACGGGACTGAGATGTGTCCCTCAGTAACAACCCACATTGCATTAAAATATAAATTAAAACACACAACAGTAAAATAAACTTCATTTAGACTTCATAAAATTTAATGCACCTTTCAAGAGTGCAAAATACGTTCAAAGGTAGACACTTTCAGAAAGACCTTCCCTGACAGGAAAATGTCCCTCTGGAGGTTTGCGACGGGGATTCCGGATTGTTCGTAGCGTTGTTCCCATCATTTCACGATTTAATGTGCTTTCACTGACAGCTTTATTTCTGGGGGTTTCCAAAGGGCAGCAGCGTTTCCACAAAGGGAGGGAAAGGCACCAACCTCCTAGGCCCGCAGGAACACTTGCGTCTTGAGAGCGCTGTCTTAATTGTGAGCTTATGTTAATGATAGAAACAGGGCAGGCTGGTGGAAGAAAGGGGAGCTTGCACACCTCCCGGACCTAACTCACTCTCCCCTAATGAAAAGCAGAGCTGGATCTGGCTTCCCTTAGCACACAGCCCGGATGAGCTGACATGCGGATTCCCTGTTGCTGTCCGTGACTTCTGTGATTTAAGAGAGGAGCTGACTGTGTTTTTCACCACATTAAGCGCAGTGAAACCTATGATGAAGTGCCATGCTCTTTTCCAGGGCCTGGGATGGAGAGCCCTGATGACGGAGGTGTTACTCACAGGGCATCTCTCTCCCCCATAGACAGTGAGTATCACGTGCCCAGCAGCTCTCTGCCTGCCTGGGACCCAACCACCATCATGACCACAGTGGTGACTGGGCGGAGAGGTAAGTGCAACCTTCACAAGCCGCTGGGTGGATCTTCCAGGAAGACATGAGACCATTGGAATTCCCAGCCTCACTGACCTTTCTTTCTTAGTGTGAGGCTGCACAGGAAGCTTCTTCAAATCATTCCTAAGGCATTAAAAGAATGATTGCAGTTCTGAGAGGAACCTGAGGCCTCTAGTAGCATCTGTCAGTAGTATGCTCAGGCATAACTGCATCGGTCCAATGGAAAGAGAAAGGCAAAGAGACAGAGAGATTGATTACAAGTATTCTCTGTGGTTTTCTCATGCTTCCTCTTGTTTCTAGTGTATAATAACTCCTTATGACTCTGGGAGGTTGCATTGAGTGAGCCTTATATGAGGTCTTTTTTGTGTCCTTTTTTTCCTTAAAGACATGGACATCTATGTATATGTGTGTGTGCGTGTGTGTGTGAATGCACATACATGTACTCGGACATATGTGCAAATCTTTATCAGTGGCAGCAAGTCAAGGATCTTTTTAAACAGCTGCATCACTTTCCTCCAGCCTATTTCTGAGGGTTTGGGTCACCCTGTAGCATTATCTATTTCAGTGACCACAGCCTGGGTCCAACCACGAGAAACAACTCAGACATTTACCCCGCATCACCCACAGACAATGCCACTGCTCTGCCATGCTTGTTGCTGTAAAACCTGAATACAGATAGGTGGAGTTCCCCATGATGCAAAAGATCAGGCGGAAGTTTCCAGAAAAGGCAGGTGTGTTAGTTTGCTAGGGCTACCGTAACAGAAAAGTACGAAGGGGTGACATAAATGACAGAAATTTATTTTCTCACAGTCTGGAGGCTGCATGTCCAAGATCAAGGTATTCGTAGATTTGGTTTCTCCTGAGGCCTCCTCTCCCCGCCTGGTACATGGCCACCTTCTCGCTGTGCTCCTGCATGGCTTTTTCTCAGTGGTGAGCAGCCCCGGTCTCTCCACCTTTCCATAAGGACCCCAGTCTTATGGGATTATAGGGTCTCACACTAAAGACCTCATTGTAACTTAATCTCCAAATATGGTTACTTTCTGAGGTACAGAAGGTTGGGAACTCCACATATGAATTTTGAGAGAACACAATTCAGGCCATAACAGCAGGCCCCTTCAATGGACATCACTACAAATATCATCATCAAAGTTGTATTCAACATGGGACTATTGGCTTTCGGAGCTCGGCATTTTGGCCGTGATATGCATTCTGTTGATACCCAGTTTGGAGCAATAGCCACTGTATCTTGTTCCTGAACAAAGCAAAACAAAAGACCTGATTTTAAGCTTAACTCACTTTATGTTTTATAAGGAGACTATGCCAAGTGGCATCTTTGTTAATGAGACCATTTGCAAAGCACTGCATGTGACTAAAATAATAATTTGAGATAAATGCAGACCATTCCTGCTATAAAATGGAGAAGCTCTTCAGAGCTGCACTTTTCTGACTCATTGAAATTTTTCTGACTCATTTATTATCCTGTTTGCTTCTTTACTCCCAACTCACCTGGGGTACTATAAAAAGTAAAAAAATAAAATAAAATCATTTTGCCATTTTCCAAAGTCTCCCTGAGACATTCAAGGTTAGATATATGCAAGATTTTTAAATAAATTACAAAAAAATTCTTCTTGGAATATACCATAACAGTAAGATGTTTTCCTCTTCTGTGCTGCCTCATCATAGTATTAATTATCATTATTATGATAAAAACAAAAGCAAATCTGCTATTGTTGAGTTACAGACACTTTCTAAGAGCTTTATATTTATTATCCCAATTAATTTTCACAACAGCCCTATGAAATATATACTATTAAAAGTATGAGAAAACTCAAGCTCTATTCACAGCCAAATTCTTAACTCCCAGTTTTCTCCTTGGTCCTGAATCTGTCCAACTCCTGATGGTCCAGCTCATCAGTCCTCCATCCCACCTGACTGGGTAGTTCTGGTGCTGATCCTCAACATGGCTCAGGTCATGTGTGCTCAAAATCTCTGACTCCATCAGCCCAGTCAAGCGCAAAGTCCTGGGTGGTCCGCTGAGTTGGCATCTTGTTAACCTTTGCCCTCTTCACATTCAAGGATGTCTGAAGGTTTGAGGCTTATTAGGATCCTTTTCAAAAACCCTGCACTAGCTAAATTCAGAAGGAATATTGACACATCAAGATATTTTTTCATCATTTAGATGTTGACAATGTTTGCTATTTAAAAAAATCTTGAGCAAGAGATGATCAAATGATTAAATGTTCTCCTTTTTCAAAAGCTTCCAATTAGACCTACCCAAATAGAGCAGATTCTCACATTAATGCCCCAATAAAAAAAATAGACCAGAATTTCACTTAGGGGCACATTATCAAAGGTAAAATAAAGTCATCATCTATAATATTAAGAGGTCACCAGAGACTTATTCTAAAACTTTCCCAGAAGGAATTGTAGCTGGTGTCCAAACCCCCAACACCTGAGATATTGTCTTTCTCTGAGACATTACCCCTCTGCTGTCTAATCAGGCCAAGGCAGCCCCTACTGAGCAATAATATTCCTCTCTTTTAGGACATTATGTTTGACACTGAACTTCTGGTGATTTTTCTTTTTTTGTTTTTTTTTTTAAATTTATTCCATAATTCATTTTGGATCTGTCCCCTCAAATGAGGATGAAGAGTGAGGTTATGCTAACTACATGGCGGTACACAGAGGGGCTCATTGTCAGTCAGCATTCCCTGCTTCCTATTTGCATTGTCCACTCTAAACGAATGAGCTGGAAAATGTGTGGGGACTCATAGAATCACTGAGTAAATTCCAAAGCCGAAAGACTTTGTGTTTGCTGGTTGGCATTATTCAGTACCATCATCTCAATGTTGACCAAAGATGAAGGGGGAGAAGAAATAAGGATTATAAATAAATAGGTACATATTAAAACACTGGGAGGAGGGAAATGGCATTTCTGTCAGGTAGAAACACTGTTCAGATGTTACATGTAGCACTGTGTAAATTTGCATAAATTTATAAAAATGACTGAACAGTGTGTAATACAACATGAGGTTTAGGCAAACCCAGTCAACACCAGGTGCATGGCACATGGGAGAATATTCCATAGTGCAAATAAATTCAAGTGCATGCTCCTATTAGAAAAAGTAAAACGAAGACCTCATTATTATTAATAGCATAACTTTGTGGCTCGCATCAAAATATATACTTTTTGCATTATCTCAGAGCTGATAGTCATAGCATGCACATTTGGTTTCATTGCAATAGATTCTGTTGTCATCTCCCACATCTATGAAATGTCCACTCAGAGTGTAATTATTAAAATGCATTTGTCAGTACTCCAGTGGTAAAAATCAATGCCGGGCACCTCAAACAGATATATTTTTGGTTCAGGGTATGCTGCTTGCATCTTTCCCTGCACACAGCAGGGAGAAAAAAAAAAGACTAGAAAAAAGTAGGCTATAATTCCTGATGGTTAGAAATATTCCCACACTAGAAAACCATCACACTGCCATTGTCCCGGACACTTTTCTAGGTGCATATGTTATTTCATTTAGCCCTTCCAACAAGAGAGGAGATACTATTATGCCATGTTACAGATGAAGAAACCAAAGCACAGAGAGAATCCATAACTTACCAAAGTCACCTCTAATGATTGGGGGAGCTGGGGCTGAGCCGGGCAATCTGTCTTCAGAGCTGGTGCATTTGCCACCCCCAACCTAGAGCAATGGCTCACGGCCCACTCACTACTTATCTACTTGGGGAGCTGCACACTAAGCACAACATGAGGGAACTATTCTCATATCGTAGCACTTAAGTCATGTTCCCAAATCTATCACCAACTCAATGCGGGGCCCTGCAAAAAGCCTTTCAAACTCTCTGCCCAATAGTGTTGTTATAGGAGCACACAGTAGGTGTGAAACATTTTTGAACAGCTTTAAATACTATAAAGGCACAAAGGATCATGCTCGGTATGGGTGCTGATAAAAACCTGGAGGTATGGGGAACATTTACTCTACCTTTTCCTAAACTTCATTTATTTACTAGTATATAGCATTATTTTATTTTATTTTTTTAATATATATTTTATTGATTTTTTACAGAGAAGAAGGGAGAGGGATAGAGAGTTAGAAACATCAATGAGAGAGATCGATCAGCTGCCTCCTGCACATCTCCTACTGGGGATGTGCCCGCAACCAAGGTACATGCCCTTGACCGGAATTGAACCTGGGACCCTTCAGTCTGCAGGCCGACGCTCTATCCACTGAGCCAAACCGGTTCGGCAACATTATTTTATTTTTAATAATATATACCTAATGACCCACTCAAGACCCCTCATGAAAAAGAAAGTTATCTAATAATCATTAAAATAAAGATGTAAGTAAATAAAAAGCAAGCATCCCTATGCCACCTAAAATCGTCGCATTCACCCCCACAGGGGAAAATCAGATCTTCCTGGGAGTCTACATATATGGACATTTTTTATTTTCTTTCTTTATTGTTATTTTTTCTATTTCTTACATTCCTTTCTTTTTTCCATTCCTGCTTTTTCCCCTGTTCTTCAAAAATGCTTAATGAGTGCATAATATGTGCCAAGCAGCATTCTAGAAAACTAGAGCAAATCCAAAGTAAAATCCCTGTTTCCATAAAGCTTCCTTCCTACCACAAAAATAATCAACAAACTAACAAAGGTCCCCATCAAGCATAAAGTCAGAGGCTCTAAAGAAAAGAAAATAAGATAATGAGATGGAGAGTAACATGGGAGTGGGGAGATTTCCTCCATTTCATCCAAGTACAATTAAACCCTTTTCATATGCTTCTAATTCGGTTCTGCCAACGGGAGATCCTGGCAGGAGATGGAAGAGTGGAAGAAGAGGGAGTTTGGGGGATCTGTCTTCCCTACTCCCACCCTGCAAGTGTTTGGGTGGGGAGCGGGCCCGAGCACTCAACTCCCTCTACATTTTGGTAACTAGGACCATAATTATAAATGGGATACAATTGTAGACAGTGTGGCTAGAGAAGTCCTCTCTGAGGCACTGACATTTTTTTTTCAAGCAAAAAAAAAACAACAAAACCATAAAAAGTTAGAAATTAAAATAAACACAGATTTCTGATAACCCACAACCCAAAACAGATTTTTTCCCCATTCTGGATCCCTTGGATACAAAACACCCCACACAAAAACAACTGACAAAAAACCCCCACAAAAACAAACAAACAAACAAACAAACAGAGAAAAGCCATTAGGGACAGTGAGCCCTGGGTATGTGGATGAAAAGCAAGAGAAGGGACATTGGAGATAGGAGCAATGGTCAGAGAGAAAAACAGCTCAAGATAGAGGAAGAGCCCCATCCGGTTTGGCTCATGTGGATAGAATGTCAGTCATGATTGAAATTTTTCTGGTTCAATTCCGGTCAAGGGTATGAACCTTGGTTGCAGGCTTGATCCCAGGCCCTGGTCAGGGGGCATGCAGAAGGCAACCAATCCATGTGTCTCTCCCACATCTATGTTTCTCTCTTTCCATCTCTCTACCTTCCTTCCACGCTCTCTGAAAATCATTGGGAAAAAATATATTTGGGTGAGGATCAACAACAACAACAAAGATAGAAGAAGAATGCAGAAAAGGAAGGAGCTGTTTCTGGGGGAAAACAAAAAACAAAAAACCATAAGCCATCCTTTCTGTGGACCAAATGCTCAACCAAATTTATGAAGACCAAAGATTCCCAATATTTGATGATCTGGTTTATCTGCAATATAACTACAATTTTTTTAAACCTTCACATTAAGCTATATTTTAATTTTCACATTTCCAGATATGCTACTTAAAACTAAAAAATAGTTTAAATATTTTTAGCCAAATGTATTCTTCTTTCCTTTCCCTTTGCTTTAGTTTCACTTTTTTCTTTAAAATTTTATGGCTTGATGAATATAATTAGCTCAACACTGTCACTTAGAGAGACATTTTCCAGGTCCTGCTAGGCATATTGTAGACATTTATTCAAACTGGGCCTAGGGAATAGACTCTCAAGTAAATAATTTATTATATTTGATATTAATTCATCTAGATTGGTTTACTTTTCTAAAAAAACACATACTAATGTTCTTAAACAGTGTGAAATATTTGTATATTTGGAATATTTTTATCATCCCTCAACTCTGTTCAGATAAACTCAAATTAGAGTTCAGCATCTCAGTGTATTACTCTGAAAATTTGCTCATTTGGCAAGATTTTTAAAGCCTTGTGGACTTTACCCAGAGAATAGTAAATTGAACCATCTAGGATGAGAGAAAAATATATTTTTCATATTGCTGTTATCAGAAACCTGCCTTTTGGGGAGCCCTTTACTCTAAAATTGGTCCTCATTCATTTGACCAATCTTCTATGGTTACTCTGAAATTTTTAAACATATGTTTTGTTGAATTTTGATATGGCAAGGGCTCTTTATTTCTCTTAAATAACCACTTTAAGAATAAGCATGCAATTTAAAAACTAGTACTTATTATTTCAGAGCTTTCTAACAGATGACTCATAGGTTGAGGGCTTACCACTCACTCACTAATTTTTGGCTAGTGTGAACATTACCTCCCTAAATTCTACAGCAATGTTTAGACATGCTCTGTTAACTGTGGGCTCTTCTGAGGACTGACTGAAAATTAAATAATTTATGCCTTTTTCTTTTTAGACTGGATTCCTATAAATTAAAGCCAAAATAGAAATTGTATTTTCAGAGCAAATTAGAGTTTACTCTAAGAATTGTACAACAACAAAAACCTCTTTGCCACATTTCACAATAAATAAAATATTGTTAACAAATGTGCCAGTGTTTCTCCGGGCAGTTGATATTTTATGTGGGAGTTTTCATATAAGTAAATAATCATAAAAAATGTGGCTTTGTTTAGTTCAGACTTTGGAGCTGGAATGGGCCTTAAAAATTATTTCTGTATTTCATTTCATTTAAGAGAATACCCAGAGCTTAAAAAGATAAATGAGTTGGCCAAGAATGGCTTAATTCTTCTGAATTTATAGAAAGGCCCCCAGGAGGCTCTCTTCACCCTCCCCGAAGCTTTGAGGGGGATAACTGAAGTGGGTCCAGCCAGGGAGAATCGCTGGCAGAAAACAACGAAGACCCTCGGTGACCAGTAAAGGGAAATAATCTAGTCCCAGTAGTTACAGCTGTCCATGGTCCCACCTAATCTTAACAGGGCCCCATACCGCAGTCACCTCCTACAATGAATCAGATCCTCTGCCTAGTACTTTGATACATATACCAGGGTGTGGTTTGCCCTTTACAAGGCTTTCCATACAACTGTGTTGAATGGTCACTACACAAGAGTGTCCACCACAGGGGCAGAACTTGACATCCCCATCCCCCACTCACCAAGCCAGACTGTGGCACAGGGACATGTGGAACCAATCAATGAAAACACCAAGTTACATAACTCCCCAAAGGGGGACCCTAATTCACCTACAGAAATCGTATGAGCTGACGGAGTCCTGGATCGTTTACCATTTTGAATATCTTTGGGGAAATCTACTTTTCAAATCGTTAACTTGGCTAAATAACCTTCATTAGCAAAAACTGACTTTTTTACTTATAGGAGTGAAAGGACAGACACATATCCCTTCTCCTTTAATTCTTCATAAAATTCTTCATAAATTCTTCATAAAATTTCTAAAGGAAGACTTGGCTGGTTGGTAGCATGTACAGGACCCTCCAGTGACATTATACACACTCACCCTTGCATTTGTAACCAGGGATCACTTTTCATATTCCAACTCTGATTAGTTCTATGAGATACATACACTGTGGCATTTTCTTAAAGAAGGCACTTTTATAAACCCATGCCCTTGGCTATGTTTTAATGTTTCCGTTATGTTTTGACATTTTCATATCTTCATTAGTGAATTCCTGCAAATCTCTTCTCCTTGAAGCCATTACCTGCCCCCCTCCAACCCCTCACCCCACCTCTCTCAGAGAGCCATTTGCTCACTGAAAGATTAGGACAATTTTTATTACTCCCAACAATAAAATAATGACATGTCTTTCTTTATCTGAACTATGAGGGCATCCATTATTCTTACATATCCTCCCATCATGTAGAAGATTCAAGTTGGTTCAATTTAATTCAATCCACTGAATCACAGAATGTTAACCACCTGGAGCAGTAAGTATTTGTCAAGTGCCAAGGACACAGATAGGCCATTGTGCCCTCCTCCATGGCCACCATGTACTTTCCCAATGTTCCTTCCTCTCCCCTCTGCTGAGGACTGTGCCTGACAGTCAGCAGATACTTCAAAAATATCTATGGAATGACAGGATGAATGCATAAAATAATTACTTTTTTGAAAAGTAAAATAATTTTAAAAATCAGTGGCACCTTCAAAAGCACCAGCATAAAACTGCTCCATGAGCACTTGGCCCGACAAAACACAGCAGGGCAATGGGAAAGACCAAAAAGAATTCTGAGAGACACATTCAGGTTGCTCTCAAGCTTCTAAACCTCACATCAGACTGCATACTGTTCCCCACAAATGGACTAGGGAGCCCGTGGTATGATTGTTGTGAATGTCTGCCACTAATCCTAGGTATCCCAAACTCTCCTTTTCATCTACCATTTTCTCCTTCCCCGCAATCTAACAAGCCTCATGAGTGGTCATTAATACCTGACCTCAATCTTGCTTTCTTCTATTTTCACCTCTACCAAGGCCTCCAAAATCCTTATAATCCAGGCTCTATTTGCTACACTATATTGGAAGAAAATACATTAATGAGCTAATACACAGATCTCAACTAGGTGAGTAAGGATGCTGGGAAATAATCAGGTTGGGAAGAAGAAAATAATAAGATAAAATTAATTACAGATTACTATCCAGGCTCCTTTAAAATGAATGTGAAATTATGTAACACTAGAATTCTGATTCATTTTTTTACCAGAGCTACTAAAAGTACTCTCTGTTGCCCTAACAGAGTTGGTGCAGCTGCCCCACCCATCACCAGGAGCAGTTCAGGCTTTCTGAGTGACTAACCAGCTCAACCAATTTTATTAGTGACTACGATGGCTACCTATACTTAATTCCCCACACACCTATATATGATTTTTAAGGGCGTCTGTGGGGAAACAATTCTACAATGTTCTTTGATAATCCCTTCTTCTGGCCACGTAACCAATGGAGTCAGGGAGCTTTTTCCAAAGTCTGAGATAAACCTGCCTGTTGCAGGCTCAGCTCCTTCCCAGAGAGGAGTAGAAATAAAGACCACATGTGGCCCTACATCCGCCATTCTTTCTCTTCCACATCCAAGTAATAATCTGATTTATTACACTTTCAATTTCATAGGGGTACCTGGGCCTCAGAGCAGGCCAGTATAATTAATGATCCTCTTCCCTAACCTGGGTTCTGAACAGATTGAGAAATGAAGTGAAAGATGGGGGTCAATATTATAACAAATAACAGCTAAGGTAGTAAATGTAATCTATGTAACCTTATATGAGAACTAAACAGGCCTTTTAATACTAAGCCTAAGAATAAGTCAGATTTATTACTCTATATACCCCAGGCCATGTCCCAGGCCCACGGAATTTTTACAGAATGGAGGGAAGGTGAAGAGCCCCTTCTCCCTGTGGGCACTTGTTCCCAAGAGGAGTTGATGAGCTGAACTTTATTCTTCACAAATTTACTAATCAGATTAGCCATGGGCCTTTCTCAGGGTGCTGATTGAATAAAAGGGTGGAGATTAACCAGAAGTATTTAGGGAAAATCCCTTCTAATGTAAACTACAGGTGGGGAAGAGGCAAACTTTACTTTAAAGTTGACCAGTGGCCAACCCTACAGAAAGAAATTGAATCTCTTTCTAACTTTAAATTCTCATCTAGAATGTCTGGCTACCATTTTTGTTCTCCTCAGCCATTCCAGAGCAGTTTCTGCAATTTTGGGAATAGGATCAACCATGGGTAATGGTTTTATTTCTCCTTCAATAACGTTTACTTCTGAACATTCTAGCTAATTACACCACTTGATCAACCAAATCTGGCAGGTCAAACTGCCACAGGAGCCACAGCAGGAACTGCCCAGAGACTACGCACTTCAGAAGCCTGAAAGTTGATCCCCAGTCATGGCTCAGTCCAGCCCCTCTGGCTTAGGGCCTTGAACCCTGCTCAGGCTGAAGCAATTAACGCATCAGACCCAAGTCATTGCTGGAAGTGCCACATTGGCACCAATTCCACTCCTCAACTGAAAAAGGCAGTGCTTGGTCCTTCAGTAGGCACACCTCACACTCCAATGTCTTTCAAAAAGACAACTTGATAGATGGAAGGGACAGAGTGTTAAATTTCTAAGAATAAAAGTAGGATGAATAAAAGTTAGGCTGACATTCTAATGAACATGACTAGTCTATGTCAGATGAATATAGATGTGTTGTTAGTAATCATAGCTATTTGTATATTATACAATACTAGAGACCCGGTGCACGAAATATGTGCACTGGGGGGGGGGGGGGGGAGCGGCGGTGTCCCTCAGCCCAGCCTGCACCCTCTACAATCTAGGACCCCTCAGTCCCTCTCACACAATCCGGGGCTGCTGGCTCCCAACCGCTCGCCTGCCTGCCTGTCTTCCTGCCTGCCTGATTGCCCCTAACCGCTTCTGCCTACCAACATGATCACCCATATCCACTCCCCTGCAGGCCCGGTCGCCCCCAACTACCCTCCCCTGCTGGCATGATTGCCCACAACTGCCCTTCCCTGCCGCCCATCTTGTGGCTGTGGGCGCTGCCATCTTTGAGGGTGTGGCAGTCAATTAGCATATTCCCTCTTTATTAGATAGGATTACACATTTCCTGAGGGCAGAGAGGGACATCACTTCTCTGCAGTTTCCTTTCTGTACCTTGAAAATTCTTATAAGAAAGAACAGTGTGCCCTGGAAGGAACATGGGCTTTAAAGCTTGATGAGCTTAGTGGCGGGATTCAGCATGCTCTGTGGTTTTGGAGCACATCCCCCCACCTCTCTGAGCTTCACTTTCTCATCTATAAAATGAACACATAAAAACTACCCCATGTGTTCATGGTGAGGATGGAATGAGATTACTTATGTAAAGTACTTGGCACACTACCTGAGGACACAGCGGCATAAATGTTGAGTGAGCAAAATAAATTACTATTATGAAAATTTCCCACACAATGGAAAAATGTAGCCCTTGGATACACATTTTTGGTGTTTTATGAGGAAAAATTTTGATCCAGGAACTTACCCATTAAAGAACAGGCTTGACTTGAAATGCCAGAGCTATAATTCATTCTTCTCTCTTGTTCCTTAGTCTTGACCCTCTTTTGAGGGCACTAGTCTAGAACGGTGCCATTTTACAATGGGAGCAGAAATGGAACCCATGTCAAGATGAGATGTCTAGGACAGGATAAAAGAGAATAGAATTGCATATCTTAAGATCCCACTTGAGACAGGTGTTCACATCCACCCAATTAAGAAGTAGCAGAGCTGTAATTTGCACCCTGCTCTAACCCTTCCAAAGCATTTACTCTTTCCAATGAACCATTTGCCAGGCTAGTTAGTAGGTGTCTGTCAGGTAAACAAACATGGTGGAGAACTCCTAAGCTAAAGGTAAGTCTAAGTATACTGAACAGTAAGTTTTTCTTCATTGATTTTTCTGTAGGTGGTAATTAGGGGGGGAAGGGGGTTGGAAAATTTAACTGACTATAAATAAATCTGACTTCTTTTTTTCTACCTCCTCAATATTTATTCTAACATTTTTCTTCTTAATTTATCTCCCTGCCTCCAAATAACACCCTTTTAAAGCTTCTAACTATTGAATACTACTGTGTTTTGATACATAGTAAGTGCTAAGTAAGTACTTTCAGGATGAAAAAATCTATCTATTGCTTGTAGCCAGCATATTCTAAATGAAAATCTTGCCTTTGCTCTCTCCTTACAACACTTTTTGTTTATTTTGTTAATCCTCACCTAAGGATATTTTCTATTGATTTTTAGAGATAGTGGAAAGGAGGGGGGGAGGGAGAGAAAGAGAGAGAGAGAGAGAGAGAGAGAGAGAGAGAGAGAGAGAGAGAGAGAGAAATATGTGAGAGAGACACATAGATACATAGATTGGTTGTCTCCTGCATGCCCTGACCAGGGCCGGGGATCAAGCTTGTAACTGAGTTACATGCACTTGATTGGAATCAAACCCAGGACCCTTCAGTCTGCAGGCTGACAGTCTATCCACTGAACTAAACTGGCTAGGGCAACACTTTAATATCTGTTCATTGTCTTTAGTTTGGCACAACGCAAAGATATAATATACAAAAGCTTTCATGATCTGGCCTTTGTTTCTCTCTACAGCCTCTTCTACAATTACACTATGTTCAAGTCATACTGAACTATTTGCCCATCCCCAAACGTGCTCGTCCTCAAGATCTTTGCAGATGCTTATCCCTGGGGTACTCTTCCCATGTTCTCTTTGCTGTCTATTCACTTATTTTTCAGGTGTTAATAAAGAAAGAAGCCTCTTAATTATTATAAAACTAAGGTAAGTATTTTCATTGTGCTTCTTTGTTAACCTCTCTGGTGGTATTTATCAACCCCTATCCTATCATTACCCACCTAACTCCACTAAACTGTAAGCACTTGGAGAGCAGCCATTCTTTCTGTTGTACTCACTTTGTATCTTAAGGCCTAAAACTGTATTGAAGCTCCATAAGGATTTATTGAACACATAAATCAACCAATCAATGAGCAAGATCACAGACAATAATTTGAAAGTGGTTGGGGGAATTCGGAAGGAGAGTATATGAACAACAGAATCCATAATCCTGAGAGGATTTACCTTCATAGTGCTCTGAAAGATCTTCACCAATTCACACAGGCATCTCCTAGGGAACTTTCAGACCATTTCTGTCAACAAGAAGCAAATGCAACCAGTATGAAAAGAAAAGGTATCAAATTTGAATTGAACAAGTATGAGACAACATTTCTAAGTTATGGAGTTTATATTCAACTGAAGAAGAGACAAATCTGAGGCTTAAAGAATTAGTAAGAGTTTGCAGACAGTTGAAAAATCTAGTCTTAAGATTCTCAATCCTGTTTTTAATTCCTCATATAATAAGAATTATTTTTTCCATAAATGAGAGTCTTTAACAGCTGGTCAATCTCATCAGAAGAAAGAGAAATATAAAGATACAAAAAGTAAGTCTCCTACCCCT
Source organism: Myotis lucifugus (assembly GCF_000147115.1). Lineage (NCBI taxonomy): Eukaryota > Metazoa > Chordata > Mammalia > Chiroptera > Vespertilionidae > Myotis > Myotis lucifugus. The sequence goes on from NW_005871152.1 coordinate 1,076,725, forward strand.
ATTAAAGATTATTTGTGTATTCCAGTGTTCCAAGAACAGAATTTTAAAGCATTTCAATAAAATATGTTAATTAGCTGGAAGTCTGGATATATTTTAAAATTTAATTTTTTTAATGGCTCATCTATCAAAGGGGGATTATCTATCTAATTACTTTCATGGCACCCATCACAGGTATCTTTCTGCTTTGACAAATATATTCACTTTTAGGCAAAACATGTGTGCCAAGAAAATTACATGTCTGTCAAGCATGGAGGAAGCTGGAATACACACTTTGCTATGGAAATCATGGAATGTGGAGTTCTAAGAATGTGGCCACTGTTCTAAGCTGGAATTGTAGTTCCTCATGGGAATTCTTTTGAAAGGACTCTTTGAACCTGGCATTTGCTGGTATTAACGAGCAAACAGGTACCAAGCCAAAGAAGGTTCCTCATCCCATGTTGCTCCCTGTTTTACTCTTAATGTAAGGATTACTATTCGTATCCCAGGAATGAGTCTTTCTGCTGCTACAGCACAAACTTCTTTCATTTTCAACAAGAATGGGAACTGTTATGGTACAAACAGGTCTCCTTTTCCCAGTACAACTGCCCAAGAGCTAGACTTATGAAGCTCTTAGGTCTTAATTAGCCTTCAGTATCTTCACCCTTTCCCTCCGATCTCCATCTCCTCACACTCTAAAGTTTGCTCCATTGCTTTTTTATTCTTATGATGTAAAGTTATTATAAATCCACAGCAAATAAACTAGCCAGAGATTAATATCAATGGCAACAATGTAACAACAGCAGACATAAAACATATAGCTAGAATCCACCATAAACTGGCAAAACTGAGCTCTAAAGAATGCTTCACTATTCAGTTCATAAAAGGCTGACTGCTGTCAGCCCAGCCACAGGAGGACAATGAAACTGGCTTTTCTGGACAGGCTCGGCAACTCATTGATCAGCGCTGTCACTTTGGACAGAGTTAGCAAAGCGAAATAGATCTCTCTCCTTCCACTCTGGTGGTAGGAAACCTGGGAGGCAGGGGAAGAGCAGGGAGGGCATGATGTGTGGATGTTAAGGCAGGCAGCCAGGCTTGGGGAAATGTATGGGGAAATCTCAGGGAGAGTACTCTGGGATACTCGGCATGATCCATCACTCATTACGTGGAGCAATGCAGCACCTCTGAAGCCCATTTCAGAGGCGGCCAAGTGATGCAGCTTAGAGACCGCGATAGTGAGGACCATATGTGAAAGTCGAGAACCAAATATAAAATATACTTATGGGAAAATTGGAAAAATTACTGAAATAGGATTGTCTCAAAAATCTAGATACTATGATCCCCAACCCCATGAGATACCAATTATTTTTCAGTCAAACCGATTCCATCATGTTTAAACGTTGCTGATTGTCAATATTCATTTATTTCATTCATGGATTTATTTCATTCCTTTACTTAGTAACATACATGCATGTGTTATGTGCTATGTGCTATGCCTTTTGCTAGGTACTAAGATGTAGGCTTCACACAAAGTAGAATGAAAATGGGGCAAAACAGAGGTGCCTAATGTGTTCTGGAATTAGTTCAGGGGAGAAGCCTGGGGGACTTTAGGAAGACAAGGCATTCAGGCTGAACCTTAAAGACTACGTAAGATGTTGATAGGCAAAGTAGAGGCCAACAGGAAGCTTCCGAAGAAACAGCACAAAGAATGGCACAATGGTGTGAATGTGTATGTGAGTAAGAACAGACCAGGAAGGTTGGAGCTGGGGATGCAGAAGGAGGCAGTGGAAGGTAAAACAGAAAAGCAGGTGCCAAGTTAGACCTTTGCAATTTACCCTCTAGGCTAGTGATGGTGAACCTATGACACGCGTGTCAGAAGTGACACGCAAACTCATTTTTTTAGTTGATTTTTCTTTGTTAAATGGCATTTAAACATATAAAATAAATATCAAAAATATAAGTCTTTGTTTTACTATGGTTGCAAATATCAAAAAATTTCTATATGTGACACAGCACCAGAGTTAAGTTAGGGTTTTTCAAAATGCTGACACGCTGAGCTCAAAAGGTTCGCCATCACTGCTCTAGGCAGTGGAAGCAGTTGGAAGTTTGCACAAGAGGAATGATATGTTTTAGGATAATGAGTACACATTAGTATGAAGGATCAATTATAGGACAGAGACTGAGGCAGTAAGGTCACTTAGGAGGTTATTGCGATATTCCTGATAGAGGGGTTAAAAAGATAAAATAGATTAAATTAGTTATCCATTGAGTATGGAGTTTGAGGGAGAACATTTTAGATCTGTGCTTCTCAATCTTTGATGTGCTTATGAATCATTGGACTTGTTAAAATGCAGACTTGGATTCAGTAGGTCTGATTGGGACTAAGACTCTATGTTTCTAACACACTGCTGGCCCATGAATCATACAGTGAGTAGCAAGAGTTGGGACAACTCCAGGTGTACCATCTTTGTGAGGCTGTTTCATTAAGTGAGGTATGTTTGGATCGGGGCAGATACTGGCTCCATCATTGGACATATTCAGTGTGAGGGACCCCTGCCAAGAATAAGAAATTGGATTTTTGTTTTATAAGTGAGACTAAAGCTTGATTTAAAGAATTGAAAATCGTTGGAGGAAAAAGAAGAGAAAAAAGTAAGTAGCTAAGATTTCCCAGGGAGAAAGAATGGTTTAAAAAGAAACGTCAAAAACAGTATTATGAAAAATCTGGAACACCTAATACTTAATTGTTGATGGAACTAATGAATGTGCCTATATTTAAAAAGCAAATGGGGAGGGAGGAGGAGAAAGAACCGCAGCAGAGGCTGAGATGGGCCAGTCAAGAAAACCAAAACCAGGCTGGGTCACAAAAGACAAATGAGAGAAGCTGAACAGGGAATGGCACTGAGAGTTTGTAAGTTCCTATAAGATGTTGCAGTGGATGATGAGGTGTGCTGCCAAGTCCTCTCCAGAACGCACGCATTCTCCCAGCTGCTGGAAAGGTTGGCTGTCATGACTCTCAGCTAAGTCCTTTCCCACGAATGACCTTCTTCTGAAAAGAGCACCTCACCCAAGTTTATCCTCCCTCTCCAGATACTGCTCAAGTACAATAACCGACCCACGTGGGGATAGAAAGGCTCAGACCCTTGCCTCATAGCACTCCTCTGCAGGGGCACCGGCTTAGGAGGACCCCAGGGGAAACCCCTGAGATCCTTGTTGAAACTGCAGGACAGTTGCACTCCCCCTTCTGCCCGATCCGCTGCCTTCACTCCCTCACAGGTGTTGTTTCTGAGAGCACTCCCAGGAAAATTCCATCTCATAGTCTATTTCCCAGAAACCTGACCCAAGACAGATGTGCAGCTTATTCCTAGAGATTAAATTGCAAAAGGCATTCATCTTGGAGGCTCCATCTCCCTAGACCCGTTTCTGAACTGACATCTCACTTCTCCACCTCAATCACCCTTTGTGTTTCTGCCTCTGAAATGGTACTAGTAGGTGCTGCCACACCAGGTGTGCAGAACAGCCTGGCAAGTTGGGTACAAGCAAGGTCACAGTCCCAGCTGTTCTGTCATATCCTCCACATCGTCTTTGACCCCCGCTCCTTATTTTGCAGAGAGCTGTTTACAACCTCCCTCTTCCCTGGTTTCTATGATGCACCTGCTGTTACAGAGAACTGCCGTTACCTTGTGCACACTTTAAAGGAGAAGGACATGTCGTGCACTAATTAAATCTGCAGATCAAGCTGAAACGAAAGGCATAACAAAACCACGAAGGACAGGCAAGTAACATAAAGGCCGCACAGCTTCGAAATATGAGCAGGAAATTACCAAATGAGCCTCAGTGTGGAGACCTGAAAGCTAATGCAGGTGGAGGAAAGGAACCTGAAACATGGCTATTTAAATTTCTGGGAGAAACACAGAAAGCAACAGGACAAGCAAGAAAAAGAAAAAGGGGGAGGGGGGAGGACAGGCAGGTGAGGTTAGACACTTCAACATAAGCATATGGTGTGGTAAAGCAGAATTAAAAACTGGGTGCATTTCTGTGCTGCGTTTTTTGTTGTTGTTGTTTGTTTGTTTGTTGGTTTTTGTTAATTCTCACTGGAGGATATTTTTTCCATTGAGAGTTGAAGGGAGGAGGAGAGACAGAGAAAGAGAAACAGATGTGAGAGAGACACATCCAATAGTTGCCTCCGACCAGGGACAGGGATGGGATTGAGCCTGCAGTCAAGGTATGTGACCTTGACCGGAATTGAACCCAGGACCCTTCAGTCTGCAGACGGATGCTCTATCCACTGAGCCAAACCTGCCAGGGCTGGACTGCCTTTTAAGTCCCATTTCCACACGTGGCTGCAGGGTGATCCTTATCTGCAACTTCCACGTGGTAGACCGAGTTTGGTTTTCAGGTGCTTGGGTGATAGAGTGAAGCAGATAAACGGAGCAATGGAAAGACAGCAACGGAGACAATCAATGGAGGGAGTGACAGAGTTACAAGGAGAGGGGATTGATGTGGGTAATCTCGCCTACTGCCAGGGGAGAGTGACGATGAGCACGGAACCCACATGCTCTAGGAAAAAAGCCTGTGCCAGAGCATCGCTTGTCAAAGTGGGACTGAGGCTGGAAAAAGAAGAGGCAGTTTGGGAACGCTGGCAGCACTTCCAAATGAGCAGCAACCGTGTCACCGTCAGCCAGAGGGAGCTGAGCAAGAGGCAGCGGCGCAGACGGAGACTGGACTGTGAGAACGGCCCTCCGGCAGGTGAGTCTGAACCTGCCACCAGCTTCAACCTCCTGACAAGGTTGCATCATCCATCCAGGCACAGAGGTGTCAGTGTCAGTTTACACAACATCTGGTCTGTTTTCTCATTTTTAACTGATTCAAGAAAAACGGTTGAACAAGTAGCATGTGTGTCCAGGAGTTTCACTTGCCTGAAAGCTCATCTGTATCCCAAGTGTCGAATGCAACAGAGAGGCTTAGGGAATGTTTTCTGAGTTAATTAATGATTGAAAATTAGGGGAAAAAGATGCCTGCAGTGCAGTTCCCCACCACGTGTCTGGCAGTCAGCAGGCATAGCACTTCTGGGCTCTGTGGGAACGTTCAGAGGGTTTGTATTCAGGAGAGATCTGCACTGCTCTGCCTGTCCTGGGCTCAGAGTAGCCTGCCTCAGGGATAGAAATCCCCCCGGCATAGAATTGGACAGGCTTCCACAGTTAAAAATTAGATGGCTTCCTTCTTTCCAAAGTCCAAGTGTGAAACGGAAGAGGCTGATGGGAAGTATTGGCTAATTTATTGAACAAATGTTAGATGCTGTGTAGTTTAGCAGTTAAGAGCATAGGCGTCAGAGCCAGATGGCTAGATTTCAAAATCTGACTCTGGTACTTCCTAACTGGATATATCTTTTGGCAAGTTATCTAACTTCTCTGTTTCAGTTTCTTTATTTGTAACACAGGGATAATAATAGTTCCTAATAAATGAGTATGTTGTGAGGATTAAATTAAACAATACATGTAAAACATTAGAAGAGTGCTGATAAATAAATTGTGTTTGTGTGTGTGTGTGTGTGTGTGTGTGTGTGTGTGTGTGTGTGTTGAGCACTTACCATGGGTGAGGCCCTCCTATACACTGGTGAGATAGTGGTAAACAAGACAGGTAAGCTTTTAGATCTCAACTTTTCATTGGAGAGCCAGAATCTAAGCAAGAAAGGAAGTAAATAAAGATTATAATATCAGCTGGAGATGAGTTCTATATAAAAACTAGAGGCCCGATGCACGAAAATTCATGCAAGAGTAGGTCTTCCTTCCCCTGGCTGCCGGCACTGGTTTCCCTCCAGCACCCAGGACCCGGGCTTTGCTCCAGCCTGGCTTCATCCAGAAGGACTTCTGGTCTAATTAGCATATTACCCTTTTATTATTATAGATAGGCCTTTCCAGGGTTGCTCAGTGGTTGAGCTTCAAACCATGAACCAAGAGGTCACCGGTTCGATTCCAGGCAGGGCATATGCCTGGATTGAGGGCTCAATCCCCAGTATGGGGCATGCAGGAGGCAGAGAATGGATGATGTTTCTCTCTCATCGATGTTTCTATCTCTCTGTCCCTCTCCCTTGCCCTCTCTCTCTAAAAATCAATAAAAACATATTTTTAAAAAAATAAAAATAAAATGACACGAAGTGCTAGAGAATGACTTGGGGAGGACAAAGGTGTTATATTAGAGTGGCCACAGAAAGACTCAATGAGAAAGTCTGAGCTGAGCTCTGAAGGACCAGAAGGAGCACCATGTGCAGATACTGCCTTAGGTGGAACACATTTTTCATGTTCAAGGAAGACAGAGTAAGAAAGGCCTGGTGATAAGAGAGAGCAGAGGTAGATGAACTCTGGGAGGCTGGCAAGTGCCAAATCATGTAGAGATTTGTTGTTCAAGATAACTTTGGATTTTGTTTTAATGAAAACTTTGAGCAGAGTGACATGACCTGACTTTGAATCTTTAAAGGTTCTCTCTGACTTCTGTGTCAAGAGTAAACTATATGGTCCTAAAAAAAGAAGCAAAGGGGCCAGTTGGAGGCTATGGGCTATTGCTGAATCCCACTGAGATTTAACCCACTTGGACTGGGTCTAGCATTGGAGACAGAAAGAATGTGATAGGTTATATTATGCTTCAAAGTAGAACTAACTGGGCTTTCTGATGGATTGAATGTGACAGGAAGTTGAAAATGGAACTCCCACAGAATGCCACACAGAGATGAATGGATGATCTATACAGACATGAACAAAGTTAAAGGAACCAGCAAGAGGAATGGAGAACCTAGAAATTATCAGGAGTGAGAAGCCACTGCCGCCCCATACATTTGAAAAGGCAAGGGGAAGAAATAAAGCCCAGTGACACCTGGAGATGTGGAACAGGCTAGCCCCAGAGGGACAGTCATTCCGACAAGATGTGGCCTGGAGCACAAAGGACGTGGACGAATAGAAGTAGGGAGTAAATGCGTTGACTTCTCTCTCCTCTCACCCTCTGGCCTCTAGCTACTGCCTCCCATAATCCAAACCCACCTGGAATCCAGATAGCAAATGGACTCTGCGTGGTAATCTGAAGTGTCAGCCTCCCTGGGGTACAGAGTAGGACACAGAAAACCAGAGGACAGGTCTGGGTGTGCTGAGACCATGGGGCAAAGGGACAATGAAAGCATACACACATATAATACAATCATTGAAGGAAAGAGAAAATATCACCTGGAACCAAGTATAGCACCAGCTTCAGGGTTTTCACACAGGCTCAGCCCAGAGCCAGTGTCCACCGCAAACTCTTTCATGCAAAATACAATCTGATTTCCCTTCTTCTCAAAGTAGCCACTGGCCACCATTCTACTCCTTTTCCCCTCAAGGTGGGGAAAGCCACCGCTACAAAGGGTGATTTAATATCTTTGTTGCCTCGGAGGCAAAATGTACACCTCTTCTTCATTTTAAGGGTTTTAATGCCAATGACTATGGGGAAACAGACAAGATTTTACACAAAAATAACGAGCATAGGGAAGTGATGAAACTCATAATCCTCACTGCCATGGCCCTGGGCCCGAGGTATCTAAGTCCTTCTGAGACTTGTAAGTCCACTGACATGTCTTTTGTTATTGTTCTCTCTCCCCATCTCTCTGATTCGATCTCATATCAGCTAAGTAACCCCCTCCCTTCAATCCTAGAAAACATATACCTTCGTGCTTTAATAGAATAATTTGACGAAGAGACACCCCTTTCACCTGACCAAAGAGCTGGAGAAACCCCTAGGTCAGGCTTCCATACCACTGCTGGTGGGAGAGTTGACATGACTCTCCCCTTTCTCACCATCCTTCTCCAAATCCACATTTCACCCAACCTCCCACCACTCAGCAGCTGTGCAAGCTGGGACCACCGTCTCTGAGGAGCTCCTGCTTCCCCAGGGAATGTGATTTGCTTCGTCATCTTGCAGCCTGCCTCCACTTTGCTTTCCTAATATAGCAGAGGCTCAGGATGCCTGTGTGCACAAGAAATCAATGGCATTTTAAGCTGTGCCTGTGGCTTCAGTTACTGTGCATCTTGGTGCAGCTTGTTGTGCTGATCGTGTTTATGACTTAACCTAAATTCTTAATGCTCATCTCAGTACAAAGAAATGGGTTGATTTTTTTTTTCATGAAAATGTAACGTTTAGTTTAGCCCACCAGACCAGTGCCGACATGCCTTGAAGTCCTATTGGAGTCTAGGGCCTGGACTATAAACTCACTGAAGTCACAGAGCATGTCTGCCCTGAACATTACTGTATTCCCTAGAGCTGAGCCTATCATCATACCTGGCATAGAGTTAGTGCTTAATAAATAAAAATCTGTTAAATAGTATTTATTAGCAAATTGTTTTGCAAGTGGCATTTTATAAGCACCTCTCCTGCCTTTGCTGCCCTACGCATATGTAAGCACTCTTTCTTCATATTTATATCTATTAGATATTCTTGATGCTACTTCAGGCCATGTTAACTCAAGGCGCCAAGAGATTTATTCCTGTGAGAAAGCAGAGACCATCTCTTTAGGACATGACAGCAAAGCTTTTTGTTGGCGATGGTCCCAAGAATGGTCCAGCCCTCACCCCGCTCCAGCTCTGTCTCTGCCAGTCCAGAGACTCTGTGTTCTGAGAGCTCTTGCCTATTTGCTTCCGCTCCATAATTAAAGGAGACATTCATTTCAGGCTCTTCTTTCACAACTACCTTTGCTTCAACCCATTTGCAATGGAGAGGGCTTCTCCTCCCAAGGGGGTTTACTGACTATTCCATAGGAAATATCTGCATATCTCTGTTCCAACTGCATGTCCCCTTAAACTTTAAGCCTTTCCTGTATCTCATTCCCAACCCCAGACCAAGGCCCACTTTGTATTTCTTCAACCTACCTACACCCCTGGTCCCACACTCTTCCTGTGCATGGCACATGTAACTTCTATGTAATCATTATTCTTTTGCCATGTTTCATTGCATGTGTGTTTCTTAATAACTATACACTTATTGAGGAAATGTCTCAGTCTTTCCATCCTTATATTCCTTCACACATATGGTCTTTGCTTTGGTCCCAGAGCTGCTGTTTCTCTCCAGCTTTGATCTGACAAAATAATTGTTATTTGGAAGAAGAATCTAAAACACAAATTAGTCAGGTTGAGCCCATGAAAGTAAAATGCTCCCTGAGAAGTGGACATTCGGAACTCTAGGTTAAATGCTACTGGAATCCCATGAGCGGGAATTCCTCCAGGGGCCCTTCCCCAGCTTCCTCGGGCATTGGCCAGTCTTGGCCTGACACCCCTGGTTTGCAAAAGCAGCATAGTGCCTGTCTGCAAGCAGCACAGGCATGCCAGGTGAGTGGACAGGCAGAGATGGCAAAAATATATTAACAGCGCCCTCCTGTTGTAGCCCATGAATACACAATTGTATTATTGAGTGGTGAAGAAGATGTTTGATAATATTTGGAAAATAAAGAAAGAATAGAAAAGACAAACCTTGTGTGATTAAATTGCTTTATATCTAAGAGTGTTAGAGACCCACTGTTACAGTTGATCTTCACAATAGCTCTGTGATGGAGGCTGGTTAGTCATTATCCCCCATTTTACAGATGGGGACACTGAGGATCAATATTTTAATTACCTGCCTAAGGTCACATAGCGATACATGATAGAGTCAAGTTTCAAAACTAGGCCTCCTGACTCCTGGATTGAAAAACTACGACACAAATTTCAAAACTGTAGGGAAGATTTGAGGAAGGAAATAAGGTTTTTCTTAAAAATTCTACCTCCCAAGTAATGCAGTGGGCAAGGAGAGTGGATATCACAGAAGTGCCCTCCAGGGGAGAGAAGACTGAGATACTTCTTACCATGAATTTCAAGGTCAGGCCTCTAAGATCCACGGTTGGCTTGCAGTGCCACTTAAAACCAGAAGCATTTCCACCTGATTACTTCCAAATCTCACCTGAACTGGAACTGCTCTTGATAAACAAAAGCTGACCTTGAACAATGGAAGGCTGCTCGCAGCATTAACTAAAGTGCAGGTGCCCACAGGAGAGAAGCCCTATTTTATCCCAGACCTCAGCCATAGAGGCAGCCCACCACTCTTATCTTTAATGCTCTAGTGTCATCACTCACCTGCCTTCTACAAGGCAACTGATAATTTATGCAGTTTCCTTAAGAAAGATCTTAAAGAATGTCCAAAGTAAACTTGCACATGTTCAGGCTCTGTTACTTAGAAATATAAATAATTTACTTGCTTGACTTTGATATGTTATTTTTATACCTTGTTACCAACAATTGGTATTTCTTATAAGAGAAAACTGTACATCTTTCTTATGAAGATACATTTTAATAAAGCATAAACATTTTCAACCATCCATTATTTAGAGTTGTATAGAGAATACTTAAGATTCTACTCACGAGAAAGGATCTATGCAGCAATGTTTGCATGAATTTGGTTGCCCAGTGTAATAGCACATACAGGCTCATATTTGCATAGCCTGAGTGGTTTCTAGGTCTGAGATGTTAACCCTCTTCTTCAAATCATCTAAAACTTCCAGCATTTAGACATAGTTGTTATGTGCATGAATCTAAGATGAAGATGACAAAATTCCTTGTGGTGTCAGAAGAATGATATTTGTTCATCTGAAGGGCAAAACAACTGGAGTTTGCTTGGACAGAATTCATATTCATTTTGGTGATAAATTATGAAAGGAAAGGAAGGAAGACTTTGAATTCAAAAAATTGTAGAGAAAAAGTAGAGGTTTGGGTGCTTGACTAGGACACGTTAAATTAATATGTAAACTGTTTTCTGAATACCAGCAGGCCCATGAGAGAACCTACCAAAATTCTATAGTCTAGGGATGTACAGCAGCCTAGGTCTTGACATAGATCATCTTGTGATTTGTCTCGCTTCACTCACTGACTGATAAGCATTAGGTGAGCTCTATGGAGAAGAGACAAGATAAACAATTCCATGGGTGTAGGAAAACCAGGAACAAGCATGCACCCAAATAAACTGTTACACAAAGTATCAGGTTGAGTACTAGTATCTGGAGGGAGTTGTGAGAGGCAAGGCTGGAAAGACTGGTGGGGACTGTGTCAGGGATCCCAGAGGCACCTTCCAGTTCAGTGGTTTGGCAGGACTAGCAAAACTCAGAAGAGTTGTTATACTCGTGGTTTTAGTCTATTTCCACAAACAAAGGTTACAGATTAAAATCAGCAAAGGTATCAAGTGTACGGAACAGAGTCCAGGAGAGACAAGGTGCGAGCTTCCAGCTGCCCTCTCCCAGTGGAGGCCGAGGGACAGCACTTTATTCTCCCAGCAACAGTGTGTGTCAGGAGGTGTGGCGGATTGCCAAGCAGGGAAGCTCACTCAAGCCTTGCTGTCCATGGTTTTTATGGGGGCCAGTCACATAGGCCTGGAGAACCTGTGTGACTGAACTTACTCTGTTGGCAGCCCCTCTAGAGGTCAGACTGATACGGCATGGCCCAAGGCACCCACCATAAATCACAGCTTAGCATAGACCATCGGTTGTGGCCCAAGGCCCCGGGTACACAAAACCCGCTCAGCAGACAGGGTATTCCAAGGACTTAGCAGGGGTGGGCAAACTTTTTGACTCGAGGGCCACAATGGGTTCTTAAACTGGACCGGAGGGCCGGAACAAAAGCATGGATGGAGTGTTTGTGTGAACTAATATAAATTCAAAGTAAACATCATTACATAAAAGGATACGGTCTTTTTTTTTTTTAGTTTTATTCATTTCAAATGGGCCAGATCCAGCCCACAGGCCGTAGTTTGCCCATGGCTGGCTTAGAGGCTTTCTCCAAGACACTGCCCAGGACCAATCCTATCTTTAGAATGTACAGGGTTGGAGCACCTCAGACCTGCTTAGTTAACCCTTTACTGCACAGGAACTAAACCATCAAGGGCTTCATGGGAAGGCTGAAATGCCAGGTAAGAAACAGACAGCTTTCCCTGGCAGCAGAATTTACAGGAGAAAAGGGTGGAGACAGTGACCAATCCCACTTTGTGGTACTCATTCAAGTAAGATCTCCCGAAAAGGCAGGAGGACCAAGGGGCATTTTTAAGCAGAGGAGCTGTAGATGAGGTCTAAGTAAAGTGACCCCCCAGCCAACACAGCACAGCAGACGCCTGCCCTAGCCCATCACCCAAGTGGAGCGGTGATCCTGATTCCCGGTGAGAGGCTGTAGTAGTTGAACTCTTGTAGTGACTTACAAGTCTACGCATCTAAAATGATCTCCTATTAAAAATAAATGTTGTGGTCATATGATAATTTTTAAACTAACAATATTTTTCCTGATTTTTTCTTCTTTTTTTCCTCCCCATTAGGCCCTTATCCCCACTCCAGTAGTCAGGCTTTCTATCCTCAAGAACTTACAGAATTTATATGGGAGTCCAAAGAAAAGACAGAAAGAGAGAGAGGGAGAGCGGGAGGGGGAGAGAGGGAGACACTCTGTTGATTTTTATGCATCAAGAGCTTAGGCATTTGGGACCAGACAAAGGGCATAGAGCTAAGACAAACAAATTAGACAAAAATAAATAAATAAGTAAGAACAAGTCAGCCTGGCTTAGTCTTCATTCTCAAGGATATTCTACTGAAGGGAAAGAGAAGGCAAAACTGAACGGGCGGTCACAGAGGTGACTGTGAGTGTCCCAAGGGGAGGAGCCCAGGATGAGCTGGGAGGTGGCATGTGCTGCGAAGAGCACTGAGCCCCACTCCTGGGTTGATCTGCAGGAAGGAAGCAAGATGCATGGTGCTTACATAGGTCCTGACGGGACTGCGAGAACCTCTCAGCCCTACCTACCGCCCCCCCCCCAACACATGGTGTAGAAGAACGACACGCATGTCCTCAAGAGTGGCTGGAATGTGGCAAAGCTAGTGACCAGACCTCCTCCAGGTTGATGTGAACAAGTGATGTCTCCAGGACTCTTCTATGTACCGCTGACCAAACACTGGATGGAACAAAAGGGGTTTCGGAGATGCCTGCTTAATTAATTACATGATAAAGAGGAACCAATAGGCCCCATCTGCTAGTGAGGCTTTGATACAATATAAACTCCCTGGAATGTAATGAAATTCAGGGAAAATGTTAGGGTATGATCCCCAGATGGACTGAAATTTATTTTCCATTGCCCTCCAATAGAGTGTAACATAAAAATGTCAAGTTATAGAAAAAAATATGCTATACTTCTCACACATATTGTGGTTCCAGACCTATACCAATTACGTGATTTATTTACAACGTATCAGGCGTGTTTCAGCGAGTTTGAAGTATGCCCCCCTGGCATCCTGTGCCTACAGACTTCATTGTATATAGTAATTGTGCATCTGTTTGTCCCACTGAGATGAACTTCCCAAGACAGAATTAGGTCTCATGTTCTTCCACTGCGCCTAGCACAGTGATTGGAATACCCAAATACCTTAGCAAATTTGAAAGATGAATACATGTTATCTTAGAAACTTGTCGAGTATGGGAAACTGAAGTTGGTGGAAATAAAGCTACAATGCTGCAAAGTTATCCAATCAGGTTCCTGCCAAATTACCAGCCAGAATTCTTTTAATGCAACTTGACAGATTTGGCCAGCGAACATAGGAATCAATGAGTTGTTGTAGATTTGTGTGGACACAGGCAGAGAGTCATTGATACAGCGAACCTGACAAAGGAGGACTTTTTATTTTTATGAGGTGGGAAAGACACGCTAGGAAGAAAAGACCCCTTTCCAGTAGAGTATATGGAAAATGTCCTCTAGGTTGCCAGGAGTTTCACTTCTGCAGTGAAATATTTCCATCTTTCTCTCCCACATATGTTAACTTCCCATAGGCTTCTAGTCTGAAAGACTTCAAACACATATACATACGTTTCGTCACAACCAGGTATTCAGATAGCAGCCTGATGGAATTCATATGAATCAAAGGAGAAACATGGCAGAGCCCAAAGGAAGGAAGTAAATGACCCAAATCTATCAAAACAAAGCAGTGTTCAACCTGCAACCCACATCTGAGGAGCAACACTCCCTGCAAAGGAAATGATGCAATCAGGGCTCCTTGGCCATTTTGCAGATTGCCGAAGGGCAAATGTATCCTTCTGGAGTTGAGTATTACTCTTTTTTCCCCGTTGAGTCTACATTTAACTGTAATTTCTGATCACACTCACTGTCTGTGGAATGATGAAAATTCATTATCATGTGAAAAGCATTTCTGTTGGTGACAGGTACCTGGGAGAGGAAAAGAACAGTCACATGAAAACCACAGGCTCAGGGTCATGGTTGTTCTCTGTGCACATCACAGAGGGCTGTGACTTATTCATATATGCAAAATGCCTCCAAAATTGGTTAGATGGATATTTCATTGAAATTATTAAATACTGTCACAGAGTGCCATTTAGGGAATGATCGAACCAGTTCTGATCGAGTAAGAATTGATGTGTGCACGTCCCAGAATTTTAAACAAAGCTTAAATCAGGCATTCCCAATCTTCCTCCTGTGACACAGTTTAACCCCATCCGGGAGCGGCCCTTTCACATCTGCATCTGGAGCTCCCTGTGGGGGACAGGACTTCTCTCATCATTGCCAAAGCTCTCGGGCTCGAGACCCCTGATACGGAGACAGTTTCTCCAGACCAAAGGAAGAAGGTGTAGTTGAAAAGCCCATCATCATGACATTACAGTGTTGGAAGTGGCATGAAAAATAAATTAGTCCAACCTCCTATATGATACAAATCCTTTCAATATTATTTTTAATTAAATGCATTGGGGTGACAATCTATACCAGTGGTTCTCAACCTTCCTAATGCCGCGACCCTTTAATACAGTTCCTCATGTTGTGGTGACCCCCAACCATAAAATTATTTTCGTGGCTACTTCATAACTGTAATTTTGCTACTGTTATGAATCGTAATGTAAATATCTGATATGCAGGATGTATTTTCATTGTTACAAATTGAACATAATTAAAGCATAGTGATTAATCACGAAAACAATATGTAATGATATATGTGTTTTCTGATG
>NW_005871152.1:1091817-1142712 GCF_000147115.1 Myotis lucifugus
ACCCCTGTGAAAAAGGGTCCTTCCGCCCCCAAAAGGGGGTTTTGCCCCCCCAGGTTTAGGAAACGCTTGTTCTATACAAATAAAAAGGGCCAATTTGCTAATTTAGCCTGGGGTTGGCCCAGACATCTTTCGGGCCCTCTTGACTTCCCTTCTGGGACAGTTTAGGGGGCGGCCAGGCCAGGGAGGGGGGCAGTTAGGGGGGTGACCCAGCCATCAGGGAGTGAGCTAGGGGGGTGGCCCAGGCCAGCAAGCAGAGGCAGTTAGAGGTGCCAGGCCAGCAGGGGGGCAGTTAGGGGGCACCCAGGCCGGCAGGGTGGCAGTTAGGGGACCACCAGGCCAGAAGGGGACCAGTTAGGGGGCAATCAGGCCAGCAAGCAGAGGTAGTTAGGGACAATCAGGCAGGCGAGTGGTTAGGAGTTAGAAGCCAGTGGTCCCAGATTGCAAGAGGGATGTCTGACTGCCAGTTTAGGCCCCATCCCTGCGAACATCCCCTGAGGGGTCCTAGATTTGAGAGGGTGCAGGCAGGGCTGAAGGACCCTCGCCTCCAACCACCCTTGCATGAATTTCGTGCTTCGGGCCTCTAGTTATTAATAAAATTATATAAGTTTGAAGTGTACAATTTTAAAATACATCATCTGTATATTGCATTGTGTGTTCACCACACCAAGTCAACTCTTCTGTCACCATATACTTGACCTCCTTTACCCTCCACTACCCCCCAGCCCCTTCCCTCTGGTAACAGCCATACTGTTGTCTGTGTCTATGAGTTTTTGTTTGTTTTGCTTGTCACTGCCAGGTAATCAGGCAGCTTCTTTCCTGCTAAATCAACTTTTAGCTGATCAAATAGCCCATTCCACCTTTTAACAGGACCACTTTTACTAATACTTAATTTATGGCATAAACATCCACTTCACAGATTGTTGTATGTAAGAGAAATCAACTTCTAAGGACGTTACAACAGCAACAACCCTAATATTAATGTTAGTGCTTTCAATACACCAAGCTCAATGCTTTTACAAATCCAAAATTAGGTACAAAGTAAATATTTATCTCATTTATATTGCTAATATTTATTCAGAATGCAATAAGAAATCACAATAAATTACAAATTTTTCAAAATTTAAAAGTACCAAAGATTTGACAAAATCCTGAACACATAATAGTTTTCTTAAATACCTTCATCACACATCTCCATAATAATTTCTCCTTCATTTTTTGGCTCCATGCTCTTAAATCACCTATTCAAGTGACAATAATTTTGTGATGTTACTTTTTGATGGTGAAGATAAGGTGATAATTTAGTCATTCCTCTAGCACAGTTGATTAAATTTTGTTTATTATTGTTAATTTAAGAAACCTTCCTTTACAGCTCCACAGCCCGTGAATGGTAATGTCCCAGTTAAGGTTTGGGAAAACCCGGATCAATTTCCTTTCATGTTCAAGCTGGAAGGTTCCAGTCAGACTTTGGCTCCATGCATTTCAAACACTGCTTTGCCCCCCCTCCCCCGCCCGCTTCCCACAAAGACATAGAACCTTGCATAGACTTATACTGAGAAAGTTCTTCCCAGGCCTTGGGAGGAACCCTTAGAAATGAGCTTAATTGGCTTTTCTGTAAACCTCGCTGCCTATGAGGTTGATGCTGCAGTTGAAAACCCTTCCCAGGTTTCAGATGAGAAAAGCAAGGTTTAGCGAAGTTAAATGTTGTATAAAGCCAAATGTTAATGCTTATTTTGGGGAACCCAGAGACTGAATTCCTAACCTCTGTGGTATAAGCTACTTGTAATTTTCCAAAAACTCAAGCTCTCACGTGACTTTGCTGCCAGCCCTCCTATACTCTTCCTTCCCATCCACTTCCTTCCCCCAAATTTCTCTCTCTCACACACACACACACACACACACACACACACGCAAAAACATGCTCGTGAGCGCGCGTACACACATTTCTTTACCTAGAAGACTCTCCTGGTTATTTTTCAATTCTTAGCTTAAATATTTCCTGTACTCTGAAGATTTCCCTATTTCATCTATTGGGAATGGATATGGGATTTTATCAAATGCTTTTCCTGACTTTATTGAGATTTTTATGACATTTCTCTTCTGTTCTCTTAATATGAGAATCAATTTGCTACTAATCGATATCAACATTGCTTTCCTGGAATAAATTCAAATTAGTTTGAGACATCCTCTTTGCATATGGCTGGATTCAGTGTGCTAAAATTTTGTTCATAATTTTTGCATATATGTTAGTGAAATTGGTCCGTTACTTTTCTTTGTTATTGTGGTTAATAGAGGTCCGGTGCAAGAAATTCATGCACTGGAGGGGGCGTGTCCTTTAACCCAGCCTGCACCCTCTCCAATCTGGGACCCCTTCGGGGATGTCCAACTGCCGGTTTAGGCCCCATCCCTGTGGACTTGGGCCTAAAACTGCCGGTCCGCAGGTCCCTCTCACAATCTGGGACTGCTGGCTCCTAATCACTCACCTGCCTGCCTAATCACCCCTAGCTGTGTCTGCCTGCTGGCCTGATTGTCCCTAACTGCTCTCTCCTGCCGGCCTCGTGGCCCCCTAACTGCTCTCTCCTGTTGGCCTGATCGCTCCCTAACTGCTCTCCCCTGCTGGCCTGATCACCCCTAACCACCTCTGCCTTAGCCCCCAGACTGTGGCTTTGTATGGAAGGACATCCAGAAGGACGTGCAGAAGATGTTTGGTCTAATTAACATATTACTATTTTATTAGTATGGATGATTGGGGTATTGCTATGGTCTAAACGTTTGTGTTCTCCCAAAATTCATTTTGAAATTCTAATGCCCAATGTGATGGTAGTAGGTAGGGCTTTTGGGAAACAACTAGGGAGAGTAAAACCCTTATAGGAGACTTTGGAGAGCTCCCTCACCCACTTCAGCCACGTGAAGCTACAGTAAGAAGCCTGCACCCAGAAGAGGACCCTCACCTAACCATTCTGGTACCTTGATCCTGGAATTTCAGTCTCCAGAAATGTGAAAAATAAATTTCTCTTGTTTATAAACTACCCAGTTTGTGTTATTTTGTTATAGCAGCTCAAATGGACGAAGGCAGGTATCAAGATTATGCTAAGCCTTGTAAAGCCAGATGGAATGTTTCATTTCTGTTCTGTGGAAAAGTGTGTGTAAAATTACATTGTATGTTTGTGTTTTCCTATTTGCTAGAATTCACCAGTAAAACTGTGGACATGGAATTGTTTGTGAAAAAGATTTAAATTATGAACTCAACTTATTTGATAATCATTCAGTTATCCAAGTTATGTTTCTTCTTTTATAAGTTTATAAAGATATGTTTTCCTAATAATTTATCAATTTCATTTATAGCTTCAAAATTTTTGACATAACTTGTTCATAATAACATCTTATGATATAAGTCTATAAAGATGTCTTTATTTTCTGATATTTGATTATTTGGGCCTTTTCTTTATTCCTTGATAAGTCTTGCCAATAGTTTACCAATTTTACTAGTTTTTTCAAATAATCAAAGTCTGGCTTGTTGATCCTGTTTCTGTCTTTCTTCTACTTAATGATTAAAACTTGCCATCTTTCTCTTAAAATGTTTTCCTGAGATGGTATGTCCATCTTTTTTTTAAATTATCCCATAACAGTTGCTATTGTTGTTATTTTAATTTGAGCTTTTTTAGTTTTAATTCCACATTTATGAAATTTTTTGGCTTATAGTATTCAAAATTTTCCCTGATTTTTATATTTTTCTGATGTATATCCTTCATTAGGTTCTTTGAATGTGGTGTTTACTGAGTGGAATATTTGTATCTGAAAATACCATTATTTCTCCCTTTATTCCTTTGCTTGTGCATAGAATCCAGATTGAGAGTTATTCTTCCATCAGGACCATAATGATATTATTCCATGATCTTCAAAAAATACATTTTGCTGCTGGAGATCTGGTCTCAGCATAATTGTCATTACTTTGTTACTTAACAGTCTTTTCTCCTTGAATGCTTAACTGATACTCTTTCATTTTGTTATTCTATAGTTTTACTGCCTTGTTTTACTAGTATTTATTTGCATCAAGCCTTTCTATGCTTCTTTAATCTAATGATTAATATGATTAATATTTCTGTTTACATTGGAAATTCTTAGACAAAATCTTTCCTCATTCTGCCTATCCCTTCTTCTAGGACCACTGTTAGATTTATATTAGACACATGTTCATCCCACCTTCTCTTTGTTCAACATCCACATCAAATCTGTAGGCAAATTTTGGCTTTACCTTAAAAATATATCCAAAATCTGGTTATTTATCTATACTTTTGCTGCTCACCCCAGTTCAAAACATCACCATCTGTCTCCTTACTTTTTGCAATAGCTCCGTCATTGATCTCTCTATTTCCCCATTTTCTCCCTACAGTTTATTCTGCAAAAACATTTTTCCAGGTGATGTAACACCTACTCAAATCCCTCCGAAGTCTTCCCATTTTAGTCTAAGTAAAACTGGAAGTCCTCACGGTCCTATGCGATCCTAAAACATCCTCCCCACTCCACCCCTAGCTACTCCCATTGCTTCTTGTCTCACTGCTCTGCCCCACAGTCCACTGGAACTCACTGACTTCCTTCTTGTTCTGACAACAATCCCCTTCGAACCTTTCCCTTTACCTAAAAACCTCTCTACCAAGGTCTCTTCATTGCTCACTTCTCTCCTCAGGTGTTTGCTGCAATGTTAGTTCTCAGTGAAGATCTTTTCCACCATACTACTAAAACACACCATCACGCTGGTGCCCCATTCACACTTGCTCCATATCTTCCCCCTTCCTGCCTACCCAGGATGGTGACCACTATCTGAAATACCGTGTTTTAGTTACCAACATTCTTTAACATCTCTCTCATTTCCCCCATAAAATGTGTACTCCAAGGAGGGCAAGTATGTTTTTGGTTTCCCCTTCCGGTTATATTTCCCAGTGTACAGGAAAATGCTGTATACATAGTAGGTGCTCAATCACATTTTTTTGCACAATAACAAATACATTCTCCATGTTTTGAACCTCTCATATTTTTTCCTTTTCTCTTTGGGCTCCATTCTGGTTAATTTCTTCTTATAAATCTTATATTGTATTGACTATCTTCAGTTGTGTCTAATATGCTGTTTAAACCATTCAGTGTTTGTTTGTTTTTTACAATTTTGTTCCCCTACATTTTAATAAGCGCTTTATTGACATATAATTCACATAGCATAAAATGTATCTATGCATTTTTATTTGATCAAGTTTTATCATTTTTCCATTCCATCTGAAGTTTTTCACAGCAACCTATTTTTTATTATGATTTGTACTCCTTTAAAAATTATTTTAAACATTATAAGCTTTTATAGATTTCATAATTTCCTATTATCTGAAGTTCTTGGGTTACTAATTCTCCAGGCCATTGTGTGGCATGTGGTCAGCGATTTTTATGGTGAGCTTATCTACACGGCTGGGTCCTTCATTGTGTACAGTCCATTTGTTCTGTGTCCTGGGAGAATCCCTACAAAGGGCTTTGTGTGTGCATCTGCCGGGAGCTGCAAGGCCTTCCCTGGTTCAGTACCAGGCTTCCATTAATTTCACAAGACCAGCACTGCAAAGATTGGATTCTGCATGCACAGACGAGGGAGGCTTGAATTTAGGACTGCTCATGACTAACCATTGCTTATTTTTCACACTCAGAGCAAAAAAGTCACACTCCCAACAGCTTTACTTTGGCTGGAAGGAGGTGTTTTTCTTGTCATCTTTCTAATGAGGGCAGCCTTTCCAGGCCTCAATTTTATCCTGTGCAAGGCTCCCCCAGAGTCTCCACACCAGCTTTAGTATTTGTCTGGTTTTAAATTCCCTCTTTGTTTCTAGCATGTGAGAATTTCCACTTCCTTCTTTTGAGCTCAGATACTTTTTTGTCATGTTGTATTCAGTTTTTCTATATATTTTTAGTAGGGTAGTCTCTGTTAGCTCATTCCAACATATTGGAATTAAAAGATACTCATTTACAGTTTTTTTAAATTAATGCAAAATATTAAAAGTAAACTCTAATAGATTTTTAAAACAAAACTTATCATATTGAAATATGGTACCAACTTAAAACATAGGTTCTGGAGCTAGACTACCTGGTATTGAATCCCAGCTATTCTCCTACTTATCTACTCAACATGAGTAAATTACTTAACTATCTGTGCCTCTGTTTCATTAAATATAAAATAGGGGTATTAATAACAATGACACTTTCAGGGATTTTTGAACATTAAATATTCTGATACTCCTAGAGGACATAGAATAGCATAAGAAATACATATTAAGTGCTTGATGAGATTTATTTGATATCATCATCCTCTTCATCTTATGTAGTCCATCCCATAAATTTGTGTGAACCACCTATAGTCATGAGGTCATATTCTTTTTGCATTTTCAGAATCTTTAATAACATCTTGCAAATAAAGTATTTATAAAATATGTATTGATTAGCTTATTTTTGAAAAGCATTTTAATCTATAAAAATGATAGCATGTTTTTGAAATGCAAAAAACTATCTTGCTAGTAAAAAAACAAGATATTGGGGACTTTTTAAATCAATTGCTCAAGTTATACTATACTAGTTCCTAGGTTTAATCATACTAAGATGATACCTTCCTCAATAAATTACTCAGAGAAGTTCTGTAGCAAACCAGAAGAAGAATCTAACGTAAAAAATCAATAACAGAGTTATTATGGGAACAAAGAATTAGTGGTGAGAATTTAAACTAATTAAATATAACAAGAATATACATTTGATATAAATATGTTTACAAATAGAATATAGATGAAAAATTGAAAAAGGTATCACATACAAATAATATATTAGTAATAATTGCCATATCTAAAATCCCATGTTATTAGTAATAAAAATTAGGAAGTGGATAGGAAAATGGTGCCAAGAATAAGACAAGTTAACTTCCTCATTTCATATAGAGAAAATTTAAATAGGTAAGACCAATGTTTTTAAAATTGTTCTTTCTGTAACCCACTGTATCATAAACATTTTCTTTATGATCCAGTACAAACATATGTATCTTTCTTATCCAACATCTTGATATATGTATAAGTGTGAGACAAAATGAGTTTTTAATGTGGACCATGGCTAAAAAGTCTTAAGATATACTTCAGTAAATTGGTTGATCCACTTTAACTTCAGTAGATAATTCTGAATGTCACTAAGGTCCAGCAATCTTAAACTTTTTGCTCTACTCTAGAGAACTTCTTGCAACAGAGGACATGTCCAAAATGTTTTTAGCCACATAATTTGTAAAATAAAAAAAAAGAAAGAAAGAAAAAGAAAAGAAAGAAAGAAGACAAATAAAAATAAGATAATAGGCATTTGTTTAGTTATCTTTGTGTATTGGATTGTCATTGACTTTGTAATTTTCTTTTTATAGTTATTTCCAAATTTATTATTATGAGTTATATCAGAGACAAATAAAAGTACAATGGCTCATACAATATGAGGTTAGAAATAAGTTTAATAAAATGGAAAAAGAGCTAGAAATAAGTGTTGCATATGAACACTTTTAGATACAAGGCGGAGAATATTATTATTCTCCAGCTTTCTGATATGTTGAAATGCAACAAAAAAGGAACAAGTTTAAATCCAACTTAATACTGTTTGGATGGCTACAGTGACCTGGTGAAATGTCAGTTCTAGGTACTAAAAGGGAGAAATAAAAATGCAGTTTTGTGATGACCCTGGACCTTATGATGAGGTTGATACTAAATAATGAAATCTTTCCCAGAAGATATAACATTTCCATATCCTACAGTTCACATAGGCTACTTTGACTCAGACTTCCTGGAATCTAGAATACATACAGCCATTATTCCCAAAATAATTGTCAGGGCTGCCATTAGGAACTAGACAGATGGGAAACAGTGGGGTGGGTGAAATAATGTCTGTATTCTCCTTCCCTTCTAAGCAACCACAATTTCCAGGCTTTCTTCCACCCTCTCTGCCCAAGCCCACTTTTCCCTGGTAAAGAATCCAAGGAGATTCACCCAACACAGTCTTTCTGATTTGACTGGCTGTGTCTTGGTCACATTTGATGCTCTTGGCATAGACCCAGTGACTCTAGGGTTAAAATCAGGCCTTGAGTATGGTTTGGTGTTAGAGCAAGTCTAGCTCCATACTTCTTTTGGTCACTGCAGTTCACCTCCATGACAGGAAGTATTTCTCCCTTTTGTAGGATGATGGGCCTCCTCTACTACTTGAGGCAGTGAACCTTGAAGGTCCACTTTCTTACAACATCTCTAGGATGTAATTCTTGTTTTTGATACACTCTTCAAAATAAGCAAATTTGGAGTCTAACAATGGATATAAAAGATACAGCCCACAGTTACAGTACATTGTGATGACCATTTAAAATAGCTAACACTTCTAGAGCATATGTTCCAGTCATT
Source organism: Myotis lucifugus (assembly GCF_000147115.1). Lineage (NCBI taxonomy): Eukaryota > Metazoa > Chordata > Mammalia > Chiroptera > Vespertilionidae > Myotis > Myotis lucifugus. The sequence continues at coordinate 1,100,244 of NW_005871152.1, forward strand.
CTTTTTTTTTAAATATATTTTATTGATTTTTTACAGAGAGGAAGGGAGAGAGATAGAGAGTTAGAAACATCGATGAGAGAGAAACATCGATCAGCTACCTCCTACACATCTCCCACTGGGGATGTGCCTGCAACCCAGGTACATGCCCTTGACCCGAATCGAACCTGGGACCTTTGAGTCCGCAGGCCGACGCTCTATCCACTGAGCCAAACCGGTTTCGGCTGTTCCAGTCATTCTTACAAGGGCTTTACATATGTTCATTCAGGTAAGCTATACAAAAATGCATCATTTTATAGATGAGAAAACTGAGGCACAGAAAGGCTTAATCTCGAAGTCTCTGCTTTTACATACCACCTCATATTGCTATGAGTGCTGTGGAAGAACAAAGGAGGTGCATTAACTCATTGATGGACTTCTTCAGGAAGAAAAAATATATAAGCAACAGAATTTGAACAGCATCTTTCACTCCATAAAACACCAGGGTATATTCAGCTCTTCTGATTGGCTGGACCAGAGACCCCTCTCTTCTCAATCATTATAAATTAGTACTCTCACTGGTGCCCTCTCAAAAAAAGAATATTCCCTTGGATAAAAAAGGTTGTCTTATATCACAAAGGTGGAATAACCTGGTAGACCCTCCAAATTAGCCCTCCTTGTCCATTTATAGAAAAATTGGAATAGAAAACTTTTAATAGAGATATATCCTACGTGGTAACAGCTCAAATACCTCAGTCTCAACCAATCCTTCCATTGCACCTGGACATAGCTCACCCTCCATCTTGAACATTACCTAGTTACCTATAGGAGCATCAAGAAAAACACAGCAACAACATCAATAATTACATTCCTCACATATTGAGCACTTAGACTGTGCCAAGTACCAAGCACTTTATGTGAATGATATTTATAAATGCTCAGAAAAATACAATAAAGAGAGTTTGGCTATTAGCATTTTACAGATGGAGAATCTTAAATAACAGAATAAGGGATTTGCTTTAAATCACATATATAGTAAATGGCAGAGCTACTATGTAACACGAGGCGCATCTCCAAAGCCTGTGCTCATAACCATTTAATGTCCTCCCTCCTTTTTCCCTTTCTGCCAACTCCAGCATTCCTTGTTTGAGAACTTCACGCCTGGGGGCCAGGCTCCCACTCCAAGGAAACCCATCATTCTTGCACACATAAGTCCTTAGAGCTTCGTGATGGCCAATTCTTATGAACTCAAATCTCCAGAGAAGGCACACATTTATTTTGCACTAAACTGGTTCCCAAGTACATGGTCCTACTTGGGAATGCATGTGGCTTTTTCACATGGAGTTTTTCCAGTTTTCCAGAACTAACACAAATTACTCAACTAAATAAATAGTTCAAAGAACAAAAGAGCTAAATACTCTTCAAAAAATACATCCCAAACACTGGTAATAAAAAGGTTTATACTATAGCTCTGCATTTCTATAAACTAATACATAAAGTCCTCAGCATCCAGTCTCTTATCTCCAACTCCACTTTCCCCTTCACGCTCATGTCCTGGGAACACTGACATGGTCCCCACTCACCTCAAATAGTGGGCACTTTCCTTCTCCCATACATTTTCTCGCTTTGCTCTATTTGGAGTATCTTTCTCCTTTTTAAGAAATTTTCTGTCTGCCTGAACCAACTCATTTTTAAGGCCCAGTTTCAGTGCATCCTTCTCTACATGCCTATCCCAACAATCCCATTTCGGAACTGATTACTTTCTACTTCACAAAACCATTGCATTTGGGGTAACTTTATTTTTCCCCTTGTAACAGTTCAGAGTTATTTATAAATATGCCTATCTCTCTTACTAGATTTTATTTTTTTAATTATATTTTATTGATTTTTTACAGAGAGGAAGGGAGAGGGATAGAGAGTTACAAACATCGATGAGAGAGGAACATCGATCAGCTGCCTCCTGCACACCTCCTATTGAGGATGTGCTCGCAATCAAGGTACATGCCCTTGACTAGAATCGAACCCGGGACCCTTCAGTCCGCAGGCCGACACTCTATCCACTGAGCCAAACCGGTCAGGGCTCTCTTACTAGATTTTAATCTCCTGATATAAATTTCCATCTTTCTCTCTCTCTCTCTCTCTCTCTCTCTCTCTCTCTCTCTCTCTCTCTCTCTGTATCTCTGTGTGTGTGTGTGTGTGTATGGATGCTTTTATACCAGGGGCATTCCCATACACAGTTTTTAGCCCATAGTAGAGAACTGAAATAAGAGTGAATAAAATTTTATTCATCTCAAATACATATTTTTAAATAATAATAAAAATATAGAGAGAAAAATACATGAATATGTTTTAAAGTCAGATAATAACTAATACATAATGATTAACACATACCAGGCACTTTTCAGATACTGTATGAATACATATAAATACTTTTCATATATTAACTCATTTTAATCTTTACAAACCTAAGAGATAGATACTATTATAACAGGTTCAGAGAAGTAATTTGTTCAAGAGCTCAGAGTTAGAAAATGGAGTGAGTTGAGGCCTACATGCATGTGCTCCCCATGCTTACAGCCAGTGTGGATCCACAGAACACTCAGTGGATAAGCATTAGGTTAGTGTACTAATGAGCAGGAGAGAAACACCACTTATAATACCTTTGATTTCCCATACTTGTCCCAGGAGACCCCCTTGCATTCCCTGGCTCTTCTGCCAATGTCTGTCATTCCCTACCACCTCAAATAAAATATTATCAGGAATCATTATAATACTCTACACAGGAAAATAAGCCAGAGTTGATAGGCTACTTCAAGACACCTGCAGGTAAAACAGATTTTTGGACTGGCCTTAGACCAGTGGTTCTCAACCTTGGCTGCACATTAGAATCACCTGGGAATATTTGTAAAATCCTGATTTCTGGGCCTCATCCTCCAGAAATTCTGTTTCTTTGTTACTAATGTTGTGGCCCCATAACAAAGAAACAGAATTTCCAGAGGATGAGGCCCAGAAATCAGGATTTTAAAATGATTCTCAGGTGATTCTAATGTGCAGCCAAGGTTAAGAACCACTGCCTTAGACCCTACCATGTACGATTCAGCTTCGACAGAGTATGATTACACTTACTCTGGATATTTGTTTGAATGTAATCATTCTACTTTTTCAGGTTGAAGGGAGTTCTTAAGAAACTATTAGGCTTTCCTCTTGGATATTTTTTCTTTTCTTTTTTAAAATTAAGTTTATTGGGGTGACATTGGTTAATAAGAATATGTAGGTTTCAAGTGTAATAGTAGTTGGATGGGAGACCTCTTGGATATTATTTTAAAACTTCCTTTTCAGGTCAAAAAACCTAATGATTTAGGTCATGACCTTAGCTACACAAAGAGAACCAGGAGTTTTTAATTAAATGTTAAACTTAGAACAAAAGATTATGAAGGTTCCACTGCATCAGTATTTATGAGTGTCTCTTTTTGTTATTCCTCAGCATTCTTTGAGTCCCTCTTTATCAGTATCATGCACAATAGCCCTCTTGCTTCTTTTCAGTGTTTTGAGCTTTGGGATATTTTGTTTTAAGAACATTCTGAAGATACTACACAAAATAGGTTTTCACTTTTAGCAGATGTGGTAGCCTGTCTTGAAGATAGTATGCTTCCTGCCTCATACTATTCATGCTCTTATGTAGCCATTCTCCTCTGCACTGAACAAGGCTGACTTTTGTAAACAATAGGATACCATAGAAATGGTGGCATATGGCTTCCAAGGCCAGGTCATAAAAGGCATTGCAGTTAACATCTTTCTCCCTTTTGGATCACTTGCTCTGGCAGAAGCCAGCTGAGATGGGGACACTCAGGAGGTCTCATAGAGAGGTCCATGTGGCAAGAAACTGAGAACTCCTGCCAATAGCCAGAAAGGCCTCATGTCAATAGCCATGTGAGTGAGCCATCTTGGAACTGGATATTCCAGTCCCAGGCAATTCAGATGCCCACAGCCCCAGCCAACATCTTAGCTTCAACATTGTCAGAGATCTAAGCCAGAACCACCCACATAAGCTGTTCCCAAATTCCTTATCTACAGATACAATGCAATAGTAAATGTTCATTGTTTTAAGCTACTCAATTTCCATGTATTTTGAGATAGTATGTTACACAGCAATAGATAACTAACATACAATGTTAGTACTGGTGGTTTGTTTTGCCAATGCCTTTGTACCCAGTATCACATGTTGTCCCCTCAAAAAGTCTTGATGAAGGTACTATAATAGTATGCTAAGGCTAAGAGTAATCACATAGTTATGAAGTACCTGAATTGGCCTTGAACCCAGATCTGTCTGCTTCCAAGTCCAGGTTCCTAACCATTATACTGAACCATCTCATGCCCTATTTTGTCAAATTACCAAAGTAGCTCTGCCAGAACAGATGCTTTTCAGTCCAGCTTTAGTCTACAAGGGTTTCCCATACCAGGACATAAAACTTCTCAGGCAACGTGTTCAGTGTTTCAGTGATTGCCTATGTTTTTCACTAGCTTATTAACCACTGGGGGTGTGTGTGTGGGGGGGGAGTACTTAATAGAGCCAACATAAAATTCATATGGCCGGTATTATGTGGCAGGTCATCCAATAACTTTTTCTCTCTATAGTCACTACGGGGCTGCTATTTGAGGAAGTCATTATTCCAGTACTAGGCATTAAATTAGACTAGGCTTATGAGTTGAGATTCAGCTGCCAATAGAGAGGTTATTTTTATCACCACAGTTTCTCTTATTATGACAAAAGCAGCACCAACTGGTAGTCTTCATAATCAGGATAACATCATCCCAGGTGAGAAAACTGATTACCCAGCAGGATAGCAAGACTTCCGAAAAGGACAGGTTTTTAGATTTTGCATTTCTAGCTCACTGCCATCTGTCTATAGAATTGTGAAGTCCCAGAAAGGCCTATCGATAGAGGAGAAACATGTAGAATATCACATGGGATGAAATAAAGAGTGCTTTTAAATAATAATCTATAATAATAAAAGTGTAATATGCTAATTAGACCAGATGTCCTTCTACACGACCTTCCGGAGGAAGCCGTCATGGGCGGGGGGCCAAGGTAGAGGCTGCCATAGCAGCAGCAGGGGGCCGAGCCCCTTGCATGAATTTTGTGCATTGGGCCTCTAGTAATAATAATAAGTAACCATATAAAGCCCTTTTAAGTTTATAAAATACCTTTATATATATTCACTTTCAGGATATGTAGAATTCTATAAGAAATAATGACGATGACAATATCAATAATTACTATACTTATTTTACTAATGAGAAAACTGAAGTTCAGAGAAATCAAGTAATTCACTCAAAGTCATGAAGCTTATAAAAGGATCTGAAACTCAAATCCTCAGCTTGATCTCATACCTAAAGCTCTTTCCAGAACCTAACTTATGTGTCAATCACCATTGGACGTGTCACCCAGGTGGCACACTGCCTTGCCAATAGTAGACTTTCCATGTATTTTAGTTCCAATGAAAATAAGATGGAGCTTATATTGTAAGTGAAGGAGGAAGGGGAAAATGGACTTTCAGGGAGCTTTTCTGATGTTTACTTTCAATTCTTCCTTTCATGAATACAGAGCAAGCAAAAAAAAAAAAGGAGAAGCAAATGAAAAGTCATGGAACTAGATTCCAGAATGATACCCCAAATGGAGACACATTTTCTCATCTTCCTTTTCATTCTTCCTCCTTTGTGGAGAATATTATGCATTCACTGGATCATTTATTCTAGGCATGGGGGTCATCGTGATACCCCTTCCCATCTCGCCTCCCTGCGAATTATCATTTAAATAATCAGAGTGAAAGGTGCGCTATGGCAGCATGGATTCCTCAAGAAATCCCTGGCTAGACCTTTCCTTTCTGATCATTGTTGTTTCAGTGCAGCACAGATTAGGTAATAAACAGCTCACAAATGCGGTTGCTTTCATTCAATTCAGCTACATCCAGTCCCATTAATTAAAGCCAGATTCACAGATAATCTTGTGATACTTATGTGAGGACTAGGTTGGTATTCATTCTATTTTAAGAGGCAAATTGCAATATAAATGAAGGCGTGAGTTCCTTCTTTTCTGCCCTCCTTTATCCTTCTACCTCCCTTTCCCTTTCTCTCCCAATAACACAGACATTGTTAACAATAAAACCATCTCATCCAGGATGCTTGCTCTGTGCTTTTCTTGTCAATCTGTTTACCATGAGTAAAGGCTTTAAGAAGAGTTAATAAACACCTTATAGAAAAGAGAACTAAAAGCACAGATAGTCTCAAGAGTGTTTTTGTGTGTGTACATGCACATGTGTATGTGCACATGTGTGTGTGCATGCCTGTGTGTGTTCCTTTGTGAATGCACCAAATTTTGCACCTATGTAGTTAAAAAGGTTACTTATGGAGTGTTGTTGTATCTTTTTATTCTTTTTTACTTTAGAAGGTACTACTTAAATACATTCTTTTTTCTAAAAAAAACAACACATTGTGAAAGAGACCTTCAACTTACATTACATTGTGTGGATGAAAACATATGCTGATAAAGAAAAACAAAACACTAAGCCACATTTCTATGAAAATATAAGCCTAGAAGCTGGGCTTAGTTGCTCAGGATTATATTTTTTTCTAATCTTATTGATCAGTGTGCCTATATTTCCTTTTTGTTTCGTTTTTCTTTTTCTTCATAGAGTTTCCTTATTTACACTAAAAAACAACAAAATAAAACACAAATTATGCCTTTTCTCCATGGTATTTAGAATTTTAGAACTATGTGTTCAAACTATTAATATCTAAAGGACTCCTGGTGAATTCTCAACAGGCAGCTCTGATATAAATTATACTCTCCATGTAAAAATATAGTCTTCAGCTAGTAAGTACAATGGATGTGGTTTCTGAGTGCATGTCTAAAATGATTTAAATGCCTCATAACATATGACTGAACCTAAATGAGTACATTTAAAATACTGAAAGAACAATCAGTAATTAGAATAACCTTTAAACTTCTATTGTTAACTGGAACCCCATTTTGAAATTTGGACTGAATTTCTGTGGCTTATTATAGTCATTATAGTGTATCCCTGAGTTTTGTGATGTGCTGGAATTCAGGAGCACATACAAATTATACAGCCCTAATTTTCTCAAGGAAGATCAGCTTCCCTTAGTATTTTCATGTATTTATATATAGCTATTAGGAAAGCATAGGATTATACTAAATTTGACAAGTGGTTACTTTTTAACTATAGACTCCATTTGCAGACACTAGCCCAGGTTTGCCCTGGTGGTAAAGGGTGTTAGACGATTACTACCAAAGTTAACTGGCATTTGTCATTGCAACCAAATGATGTCATAACGTGAATATTCTCCCATTAAAAAGGCTATCTTCCTGAATTTGCATAGTGTACCAACAAATGGTATTTGAAGAGATTCTTACAGAATTAGAGTTGATCTGAGGGATCAGTAGAAAATGGGACTAGAATCTATGGCAGAGTCTCAACTGGCTTTGTGACCTCAGAACTAAACTAGTCTCACCAAAGAACAGTAAAAGCAAAATTCACAAAGATAAATTATTTAGAACTTTGAAACAATATTTCAAAAGATTAGAAATCATTTATTTGTAATACCCTTCACTTGAATTGACTGACTCAAAATCAATACAATTGTTTTATAAAAATTATCTTTTTAGCCCTGACTGGTTTGGCTCAGTGGATAGAGCATCAGCCTGTGGACTCAAGGGTCCCGGGTTCGATTCCGGTCAAGGGCATGTACCTTGGTTGTGGGCACAACCCCAGTGGGGAGTGTGCAGGCGGCTGATCAATGTTTCTCTCTCATCGATGTTTCTAACTCTCTATCCCTCTCCCTTCCTCTCTGTACCAAATCAATAAAATATATTTAAAAATTACCTTTTTAAATCCTTGTATCATGTGTTTAGAAAGAGTAAGACAAGTCTATAACTTTAATAAATTGAATATCATTAAAACATTCAATGGGGATGTTGATTGCTTAGTTACTAGCCATCTGGGCTTTGGAGCTAGCCAGTCCTGGCTCATACTAAATCTCTTCTGAGTAGTAAATTTAGAGCAATCTGCTTATTTTTCTGAAGCCTTCATTTCTTCAGTGATATAAGGATACAGGAAACTTCATAGAGTTGTTGTGAGGCTTAAATGAAATATGGTATAGAAAGTCTCTAAATAGAGTTTTTGGCAATATACAAAATAATAAACATTATGATAATGGCAGCGAGTGTACCTACTAATTTACCAGTGACACAATCATTAACACATTTAATTATGGACATTTGAATTTTATTTCATAAATATCATTACTTCACGTAGCACATGATCTATCAGAACTGCGTGCCTCTATGACAAATGATGTCTGGACTCCTTGAGGTAGTTATCCAAAATATAAAACTAAGAGATCTAATAGTTAATGCACTATATATATATATATATATATATATATATATATATATATAGTTAATGCACTATATATATATATATATATCACACACACACACACACACACACACACACTCATATGCATGTCCTTCTGCAAGTAATAATTCCTAACTTCCTGTAAATGTACAGTGAGCCCCAGAAGAAAATCTTAAGAGTCTACAGTCATGTCTTGGTAATAGGGCTAAAAATTGTAGATTCTCTCTCCTCTAATTTCTGTTTCTTACCCAGTCAAAATGCAGTTCAGCTGACAAATGAAAAAAGATTCCTCCACTACTCTAAAGTACCCTCAGAACTTAAGAGGGTTGTTTGAGGTTATTTCGTATTGTTAAATATGATGGTCTTCTGAGTCTGCTCTGAATTCTAATTTTAGTTCCCACACTAGCTTGATTTGTGAATTGGACTACTAATTTAAACTATCAGAACTTCTGTTTTTTTTCATTTATAAAATTATAATAATATTCCAAGGATTAATATGAGGGTTGTGTAAAAAACAGCTTGTTTAAAAATGTGCCCCAGTTCCAGTCACAGTAAATTATAGTGTTATTTTTTTAATACCTGCAATGGCTTTATGCTGTATCAACTTGACTAAGCTGAACTATATTCCCCAGATCATCCTTATAGCATTTTCTCAGATAGACTGAGCTATAAGAGATTTTTTTCAGAAGAGTTGGAGGATGGAAGGGAAGTAAAAGCTCTTTTGTAACAAAACATACATTCTCCAAGAATTGAATCAGACTCTAGGTATTGCTGTGAAGGTATTTAAGTGATATAATTAAAGTTCCTAATCAGTTGACTTTAAATTAGAGAGATTATCATGGTGAGCCTGACTTAGCTGGAAGCCCTTTAAAAGATGAGAGAGAGAGAGAGAGAGAGAGAGAGAGAGAGAGAGAGAGAGGCCCCCTATGAAAAACAAACTTTAGTTTGTGCCCATGGTGTTCCAGTCTACTCATGATCTTCCTTTCCCAACTGCCCTGTGGACTTTGGGCTTCATAGTCAGTCCCCAAAATTATTTGCATAAGCCAATGGCCAATGTATTGTCAGATGATAGATAGATGATAGATAGATAGATAGATAGATAGATAGATAGATAGATAGATAGACTGACCATTGGTTCTGTTTCTCTGGTTGAACTTTGACTGATACAATACCTGATTTTATGACTATGCTTTTCATTTTATTTAGATATCATTACTATTCCAGGGATAGAGGGGCAGTGCTCAATGGAAGAAAAAACACAATAAATGTAAATTCAAGATAAGAGAATGTCCCATAACAGCGCATCACCTTTAGCAGTGTAGAAACACACCCAATAATTTAATCTCACATGTGCAAATGTGAATGAAATTGTCACCACATTATTCACTGCATCATAAAGACTAAGGAAATGTTACACCCTGTTCCTTCTCTCCCTCCATATCACAAGATTTAAGAGAAATAAAATGAACTATGGTGTGCATTTCATTTTATTAATTTAAGGACTACTTCTTTAGAGCTTACTATGTGCCAAGTACTATTAAAATGATTTGCAAACATTAACTCATTTAATCCAGATAACAATCCTATGAAGGAGATGATACCATAACCATCTCCATTTCACAGATGAAGAAACTGCCTTAGGTCACACAGGCAGTAACTTAGAACCCAGGAGGTCTGACTTTGGAGTCAATACTTTTGGCCGTTATATTATATTATGTATGTGAAAACAACCTTAAATTCATAAAAGGCTAAGTGCAATAAAAGTTAAAATATTACCATGTCAGTTGCTAGGGCTTCCATAACAAAATAGTATACACTGGGTGGCTTAAACAACATAAAGTTATTTTCTCACAGTTTTAGAGGCTAGAAGACCAAGATCAAGGTGTCAGCAGGTACAGTTTCTCCTGAGGCCTCTCTCCTTGGATTACAGATGGCCACCTTTTCACTATGTCCTCACATGATCATTCTCCTGTGTGTATGCACCCCTTGTGCCACTTTGTGTGCCCATTTTTTTCTCTTCTTATGAGGATACTGGTCAGATTGGTTTAGGGCCCACACTAACATCCTTGTTTTCATTTAATTACCTCTTTAAAGGCAATAGTATCTCTAAATAATCACTTTTTGAAGGACTGAGGATTAGACCTTCAACAATCCTTCCCATAAGTTATTATTGCTAGCATGAGTATTACTGCTAGAATAATAACCTGCTTACATTAGGTACTGAGTGTACAGTGAGCAATTTAGAAAATAAATAAATGTGGCATAGCTCATCTTGAGCTTTGCTAGGGCATCCAATCATTTTCTAGGTTCTGAATTCTTGAGAACTATATAGGTCATTCTGTTATTTCTTACCTAATCAATATCATATCTTATGTGGTAAAGATTTAGGAAAGTGCAAAACTGGTTCTTTACTGATTTGACTTAAAATTCTGCTGCATTAATAGCCAAAGTGTTTTTTTTTAGCCCAAAGAAAATATGTTCTACATGAACCTATAAGTTTCAAAGTTGTCATAAGAGAAATGAGTGCCTTAAGGAACCTTAGAAATTTTCTCATTAGCAAGTGAGAAGTAAAGCAATGATAAACAAGAAGAAAGCACCCAGAAGGATTTTCAAAATGTGTTTGAAGCTGGGACAATAGCTTGTGGGTAGGCAGGGTAGCTTACAACTTCGATAACTAGGAGACCATATGGATTCATAACTGCTCTACGGAAAGGAGACTCTCCGTCAGCCTTGGAGTTCCTGAGCCTAATACTCAAAGGAAAGCGCCAGCTAACGTCAGCAAATGACCCTCTGTAGTGCAGGTGAGCAGCACGGGTGTAAGGGCTATTTTCTCCCATATTCTAAGAGTTGTTTTGCTTAACAGGTGTGTGCTGAGCAGAGGATTTTTTGCTGAACTGTAGTTGTGCAACTTGTTCTAACTTCGAAGGGAGATAGAAAGGAGTCTTCTCACTCTGCCATGCTGCTGATGTCCCTGTTTTGCTTAACATTCAGAAGAGAACCATACAGAGTTACTTTAGTACCCAATGAAAGAGGGGAAAAAAGAATCTTCTACTTACCCAGTCACTGTGTTTTTCACAGATTTTCTCTCATCACTATAAGAAGCTTATAAGGTAGGTGCTATTATAATCCTCATTTTATGGATGAGGAAAGAATTTTAGGGGAATCAAGTATATTGACCAGAGTATAACCAGGATTTGGGCCCATGGAGTATAAATCTAGAAACCCTGTGCTTAATGACCTAAAGACAAATATCACCATTACCTCACGGGATCTCTCAATAACACTAGGATGGATAGCTATTACCCCATCATAACAATGAAGAAACTAAAATCAAGAAAGACTGGATAATATTGCCTTATGTCACACAGCTACCAAATCACAGAGTCAGATGGAATTCCAGATCTTTGTAACTCCAAAATATTTTCCAGAGATTACCATGTTGCCTTTCTCTCTGGTTCTCTCAGGATGGGTGATAGAGGAAGATAACAGCCATATTAAAGCATTACCTCATTCTGTGGCTAGGAAAGCACTATATCCTAAGTAAATGGGTATTCCGACTAGAATACTTATAAAGGTTAACAAGAAACAAAATAAACTGAAAACCAGCTGCGAAATATTCCTCACTGTAAATACCAAATTTATGCATTTCTAATTATGTAAGAAAATACCCCAAGCCAGAAATGTTGTCAGACGCAGGTATATCAGCTGAATAACATTTTCACCATTTTCTATCTCTTTACTTTGAGGTTACAATTGAAAACATCATTCTACTCAATAGAATCTTGCTGGATTATGATAGAGGGGCTCAAAAGGGGAATTGAAGGCTCAAATCCTAGATAAAGAAACTTCTTATAAAATCAAAGAAGATAAATTGTGATTTCCCCCATCTTTCGCCATTAAAATTATAAAAGTGTATTTTTTATCAGAAGGTGGAAAAGTAGTAAAAGAGAAGAAGTAGATTGTGCCTTAAAAACAACAACACAGAAATAGGTTTTGGAAAGCTGACAACATACATCTGATAGAGGCCTCCTTCTCAGCTCGGGTATTAATGATTCATGAGGCGCAGGCCCCAGTGGCTTCTAAGAGCATCAACTTGGGCAGCCTTGATGGTCACGGTAACAGCAGATTTCCACTTTGGGTGAAAGACCATAGTCAAATAACAAGATTAATCCAAAATGAGTAGAGAATCCAGGGCAAATTCCCTTGGCCCACGAGAAACCTCTCAACAGGTTCCAAATCACTTTATACCTGCCACGGATCGCATCAATCTATTAAGCTAGCTTCTACTAAAACCAGTTCTCTCTTATACTGACAAGGAAAATGAAAAGCAGAGGGGGTCAGATAAGAACTTGCCCTAGGTCACAGAGCTAGCAACTAACTGAATTCCTTGTCTGTCACACTAATGGCAACTTCTTTGTTGGCCATATCTGCCCTTATTACAACTACCTGCTTACTAGACCCAGGAGGCTCCCCAGTGTGCAAAATACCTAAAAACACATCGAATGTCACCTTCTTTCTCCCCTTGCCTCCCTGTGGCATTCATCATCCTGCCTTCCCTATTTCTGTCAATGTCATCAACTTTTTTCCCAAATCATGCAGGCGCAGAATCCTTGAGTCATGTTCAATTCCCCTCCTCATCAAGGCCTGCTAATTCTGCTTCCACAACATCTCTGAAAGTTGTTCCATTCTAAGCATCCCAGATGCCAACATTAAGTATAACACTCCATCACCTACCTCTCATTGACACTATAACAATGGCTTCCTAATCTTTCTCCTTTTTTCTCAGTCATCTTGCATTCTAACCCATCCTTCCTAAATCTATCTTTATGCCACATCCAAATTAAGCATCCTAACCTGTCACCATGTGACTCCCCTGATCAAAAACATTTTATCCCAAATTATCTTAAGTGATTTCTAGAGTATTCTTCCTCCTTTTAGAAGCCATATATCCAGTCTTCCATAAATATAGTCCATGTCATATAAGTTGAGTGTGATCCTTTAAATTCATTAGTGTTTGTAAATTTTAGGTGGTACAGGTTATTTCTCTTAATTTTCGTATCCCTACCCTACTTCTATGCTAATTTCAGCTGGGTCCAACCTAACCAAATGGGCTGTAATTAAATTCTCAAGGCCTGCCTAGTGCTAACCTCTCAAGTTTAAGTGAAAGAAAACAAATCCATAAGAAGACTAACACACTACATATTATTGCACATCTATTAACTGCTAGGCACTCAGTTAGTGTCTAGGAAGAAGAGAGAGAGACCACACATATGAATCCTGCTCTCGGCAGTATCCACTCAGTGGGGAAATGTGTAAGGATACGACTATTAGACAAGGTAGAAATGGTAAGTCATACTCTAGGAAAGAAAACCAAGATGGACTAGAAAAGAGAGATAAATCAATGCGTTGGGAAGAGCCATCTGACTTTCTTTGAGCCAGATCCCTGATAACTGCCCTCCTATTATTTTTTAATGGCCTGGGAATAAATAGTTTTCTATCTAATATTTACTTTTTAATATCCTATTATATTTAGATCTAATAACCACCAAATATCTTCCCCTATGTGTTTTCTTCATGGGAACAATATTTAAAAAATGGTATTCCCACTATCAGTCTAAGCAAAATGCTTTCATCACTCAGGCCCTTGCTAGCAAAAATCCCCGGCAGGAGTGACAATTTTCTATTGTAGGGAATCTTACCTTTCACAGTTTAATACAGTGAGAGCTTGTGCATAAAGGATAAGAAAGGAAGCACATTACAAAGGCTACAATACTGCAAGTAATTCAAACAGTTGTGCTGAAATGGAAATCACATAAATATTAAACGTGTGCTTTTCCAGTCCCGGCTCCTCGGCAGACCAAGTTGCCAAAGGGAATGAATTTTAATGACTAGTTTATAACCTCTGAGATGCTTGAAAACCTAACACAGTTGTGGTTAAAATGTAATAGTATTAAAGCATCAGTGCAATTAACGATTCTGCAGGGAACATTCCCCACTGGAACATTCACATTGGGAAACTAAGCTATTTCTGACCATTTAAGATGGACTGTGTCTAATTTATTGATCTGTAAATGTTACCAAAATATTTCACCCCAAATACTGAATCACATTACTAAACAATTCCGTCTCTCCATGGAATAAATGTAAATATCAACATAAAAACTGACATTTATGCTGGTTTACAGTTTCCCGTTTGTATGAACGCAGTCATTTCTTTTTAAATCACTTGGGTCTTGAAGGCACAGTTAGGAAAACATTACAGACCCAAAAGGCAGGTGCCGGTAGAAGCGTTAGGTCACGGAATGGCTGCTTTGCAGCCTAAGTATAACTTCATTTTCCACGTTCTAATGTGTTGCAGTGAACTCCCTCGGCAGCAGCTCCATTAAAAAGTATGGTTTGGGTAATGGTTTGCTTCTTAGGAGGAGAGCAACTCCTGATATTATGAAGACTTATAGAGAGTTAGTCACGACCGCTCTTAACTTTCACTGAGATAAAATACTATAGCTCATAAACCCTTGACAATAGGAAATGAAAAGAAAATGACATTTAAATCCATACCTCAAAATATTCTTTCTTCTTTTTAGAGAACACAAAATCAATGCTTTGTATAAATCAAATCTAATTATCCCTTAAACCCAGGGCTGACCACAGACCCAGGGCTGACCACACAGAATTTGAAATCCCAAATTCCCACCATTCAGGTTATTCCTTGGTTAAAGCAGTACGTCTTCAAAAGGTCTTTTTAAAAAAAACAGCACAAAAAACATTGTCTTTTCATTGGCAAGTCACCCTTCTGTACATTAGCATATACATTTTGACGGGTTCGAACCCTGGACCCTTTAGTCCACAGGCCAATGCTCTACCCACTGAACCACGCGGGCCGGGCTAACACATACATTTTGATTTGTTTCTAGTGACTGTCATAGGAGACAGAGAAGGGTTCTGAGAGATAGTCACAGAATAGGTATATCTTGTTTCAGGGCAAAAAGGAAGAAAAATGAGCTGGAACATGGCATAGGGGTAGGCCAAGAGCTTAAAGTTTAAAGATTGGGTTAGAACCATTGACAATGTAAGTGTTGAACTTGGGGAGTATCTTAAGGAATAATGATTTCCACAGGAAGATGGGGTGCCCAAAATGTACCTATTTGTAATATTGCCTGGAAACAACCCTGCTAACGTCTCCATGAAACCTTAAGAAGCCATGAGGAGTACAATGTACATAAAAGATTAGTTATAGAGCAATCTACCAGAAAAAAAAGTCCAATTAATGTGTTTGGCATTGTTCCTAGAACCCAGTGTTGGGAGAGGAAGTCTGCCATGAGCCTGGAGCTCTGAGCCCTGAGCCCTAAGCTCTGAACCCTGAGCCTGGAGCCTGGAGCCTGGAGCCCTGCACTTACTGCTGGGTATGCCACGAATGCAAAACTCGAATGCTCTTCCCACAGGCATCTCTCAGAGTTGTATTTTCAGAGGGCAACCATGAAGGATGAAGGGATGTCCCTTCTAGTTCTAAGAGCGTACTTGTTCACATTTAGCCACAAAATGGTGAGTTTCCCAGAGGAGATGTTCCTTAGCTGCAATGAAATCTGACTAAGTGCTCAGCATCCATGGCGGCCCTTATCACATTGACCCCACATTAAGAATTTTGTGTGGCAGGTGGACAAGAACTGCCACATGCTGATGCTCATGATGCTTGCTGTCCTTTTCCTCTGAGCCAGCAATCTTGTTTGTGTCTTCTCAGCATCAATAAACAGACAAAGTTATCAGCTACAAGTAGTGTTAAATCCAAGAAATGACATCTAGGAATTGCTCAACAAAAGTAGCCATTACTATGAATAAAAAGTATGCAGTTCAACAGCTATCTCAGGAGAAGACAATATGGAAGAGCTAGTGATGCATTCCAAGATTTGAAATAATGGGTGAAGGTTTTCAAACACAATGATGACACTACAGTATAGTACAGTGCGATCAAGTAATCAATGACTAAACATCATTCCTTCTTCTGATCAGTCTAAAAAGACAAAAGGAAGTTTATCTTCAGAATAAATTTCATGCATAACCCTTATACAATTCAGGACTCCAAAATTTTACTTCTTTTATTAGCATAGATAGGATTTCTTGCCATTCTTAGAAATAATAACAAAAGTAAACACTACTATGGTGCCAAATACTTCTAAGCACTGTGTAACTATTAATAATTTAATCTGTACAGCAATTCTATTTTACCAACAAAGAAACTGAGATACAAAGAGTTTAAATAACTCTCTCCAAAGTACCTAGTTGGGAAACAGCAGAGCAAGGATTTGAACTCAGGTAGTTTAGCTCCCAAGACTGTGCTCTTAACTAGTAAATTAGAAGTCTTTCTAGAAACCAATGGTTAATAATGGGCTGAAAAAAGGAAAGTTATCATTTTAACATCTCTGTTGATAGAAATTCTTGTAAAATTATCTCATATAATCTCCTCCTTAAAGGGAAAATATTGCCACCATTTTTTACAGAATAGGAAACTGGGGCTCAAAGAAGATCTACAATTCTGAACAAGATCTCACAAATAGGAAGATGGAGAAACCAGAATTTGAATTCAGGTTTGATCTATTCCATATGCTAACTTTCTATTACATGATTGTTCCTTCAAGACACTTAAAGAAAAGGTTATGGGGAAAAGACAAAAGAATAATTTTGTCTATGATAAGTCCATTTTGACTTTAATAAATAGAAATAAATAGAACATGTTCAAGTGACAAGGTAATCTTCTCACTAGATGCTTTCAGTATTATTTGAAGGTGTTTATTTATTTGTTTGTTTACTGTGCCTGATTTTGTATAGAAGAACTCCTTTCCCTGAGTATTTGACAATCACCTTAGCACTGGAGTGGATTCTATGACTACTAAATATCTAAATTATATTAGTACTTTAACCTGTCTGGGACTCACTTAAAATGCCAGAATGGTGGAGCTTGAAGAGATTCCTGATGCAACTTGATCTCCGTTCTTGGAAGAAGGAAGTCAAGGCCCAGAGAGGCAGCTGATCTGCCCAAGATCAAGGGTAGGACTGAGGCTGGCTCACTAAAATAGCTATCTCTAAGGTCTTATGAGCCCTAAATTTCTGTACTTTTGTGAACCTGTGATTTACTTTTACACTGTTTATCAAAGATGATCAATTCCAGGTACTGTAGATCTGAAGCAAAAATAAAAATCAATACTACAAAAACATTTGGAAATTTTTATAGCCTGAGGGCCCAAATCCTCACATTTTGGGGAATCATATGGATCCTTTCAGGTCCCCTGACCTACCTATCCTTACCACATCAATCTCGTGTTAATGACCTTCCTAATGGGTAGGGCCAAAGGTAGAACATGATCTCAGATATTCCTGGAATCACCAACAAAACAATTAGGTATTTCAATTATCTCCATGTGCCCATAGCAGAGTTATCCATATATTTATTTGCCAATGCCCTTTTATGTCAATTATGGATTTTACCCTTTGATATATAAGTAGTATTTCCTGAGCTAATCCCCAGTGACCACTAAACTGGCATTTTTCACAATCACTATAAAGCATGTCCAGACATCTCTTGCAGTTTCCCCATCACACCCTCTGATGGAGACACACTGCAATTCTTTTCACTGCAGAGGTCCTGGCATCCCTGAGCCCTTGCACACGCTGTTCTCTGCACCTGAAAGTCCTTCCTCTCCTTTCTTTAACTGGCTGACTCCTCTTCCTCTTTCCAGTCCTAATTTCTCTACCACTTTCTCGTGAAAGACCCCCTAGACCAGGGGTGGGCAAACTTTTTGACTCGAGGGCCACAATGGGTTCTTAAACTGGACCGGAGGGCCAGAACAAAAGCATGGATGGAGTGTTTGTGTGAACTAATATAAATTCAAAGTAAACATCATTACATAAAAGGGTACGGTCTTTTTTTTTTTTTAGTTTTATTCATTTCAAACGGGCCGGATCCGGCCCGCGGGCCGTAGTTTGCCCACGGCTGCCCTAGACTAACCTAAGAATGCCTTAACTTCCTCTCCTTGTTCTCCAGCATTCCATGCCCACGTGTTCCCTTTTTAACCATTTATCTACAATCCTGGCTCTAGCACTAGACCAGGGGTCCTCAAACTACAGCCCGTGGGCCACATGCAAATACAAATATTGTATTTGTTCCCGTTTTGTTTTTTTACTTCAAAATAAGATATGTGCAGTGTGCATAGGAATTTGTTCATAGTTTTTTTTTAAACTATAGTCCGGCCCTCCAACGGTCTGAGGGACAGT
This sequence comes from Myotis lucifugus, assembly GCF_000147115.1. Classification (NCBI taxonomy): domain Eukaryota; kingdom Metazoa; phylum Chordata; class Mammalia; order Chiroptera; family Vespertilionidae; genus Myotis; species Myotis lucifugus. The sequence continues at coordinate 1,118,924 of NW_005871152.1, forward strand.
GAACTGGCCCCCTGTTTAAAAAGTTTGAGGACCCCTGCACTAGACTGTGAGGCTTCGAGGCCTGGTAAAGACTGTGCCTACTTTATCATGTACTTCTCTATGGCCAGCACAGTACATAGCACAGAATAAAGCTCAGGGAATCTGTATCACATGGAAGAATGAACAAATTAATGAATAAATTTGAATTATTTTTTGCTCTAATTAGAAGTAGTATTAGTCCCTTTGGAATGCCTGACCTCTTATTTTATAAATTTAGAATTCCTATAATTAATTCATAAATTTGGTTTTCTTTAAATGCTTCCATATATTCCTTGCCTTCTTAGTTTTCCTTAGTTCTCTTATTCAGGAAGGAGGCTAGATATTAATTTAAGCCAATTTATTTTTAATCATCTGCAAACTACAAATTTTCCACAGTGCCATAATGCCACTCGAGGGAAGAGAGGTTCCTAACAAGCACAGCCTCTGAGGCACCCAGAAAGAGGCAAAGAAGTGGCTGCTAATCATTTCACGCAACCTCGCTGTTCCTCAGCTAACGTGGCGAAGAATGCCCCATGCTGACTGCTCCTCCTGGGAGGTCACACATGCCCTCTCTACTCTCTGAGCATCTGAGTGCATGCGTGCCTTTGGGGGGAAGTCGACACAGGCTCTAATGAATCAATTTGAGTGAGCGAGGTCTGGCTCCCATCATTTGACTTCAGCCACACTTCATCTTTCATGTATCACAAGTGAGCTGCACCAGGCTTCTTTGCTTTCTTTTCCAAAGGAATAAAATGCCTGTAACCATTCTGAACAAATCGTTCTCACCAGGCTCCAAAGTGCTCAGCATTCAGCTCATTTCTCATAATCCATAATTAAACCCAAGACCTACTTGGAATGATAAAGAATGATATTTGTACATGCTCAGCCACATTAGGGTGGAAAGAGTACACGGGGAAATTGGATAAGGCAAACTCAGCTTCTCAAGGTGAATAAACATATGGAACGATTTTTTCTGGCCAAGCTATTAGAGCCAAGAGCAGTTAAAAAAAACTCTGGTGACATTTGTCTGGTTTCAAGAAACACTAAAGTGAGAATTAGATGATCTAAATAAAATCATATTTAAGAATAAGTAAATTAGACCCAGCTAATGGCTTCTCCACCACGTTACTCCAGGTATATTTTCTCAGGATGGATTTCATTAAATAATTGGTGACAGTCATCATCCATTTTAACTAACATTTATTTGGTGACTTCCAAGTGCCAGGTACTATGCAAGTAGTTGTTCTTAGCATTTTATCCATTTACCAATGAAGAAGCAAGTTCAGAAAGATAATTGACTTGCCCCTGATTAAAATCATGTATTATAAGATGATGTCTAACCAAAGTTGATCAAATAACGTGCAGGTACTTGATCAACTTCGGTTAGAAATCATCTTATAATTTCTAAGGAAAAAAGAGATTTTTTCAGGATGGGCAGACACCAAAACAAGAGAGAGAATCCCTGGTAGATATCAACACCTGAATGCATTAATCCATAGAAAGCTGGATGGCTCCCAAGCATCTACCAACACCTATAAACTGACCTTTACCTGCCACCAGCTACATCTCTAGCTGAGTTCTAACTGCTCATAAAACATCTCTGTTTGCATGTTTGCTTATTGCCTGGAGTTTGACATCCTCCACCAGGTGACCTTCTTGACCTCCTCACCCTGGGGAAATAGGTAATCTGTGTATAAAGGATTAACCCAGGAACTGGGGTCAGATGAAGAAAAACAGTGGATGGGAAACAGGTATTTAAGATGTAAGACCTACTTTTCTGGGCTGGAGAAGTGCCTCTTCAAACCTGCCCTGTTTCTACCATGTATCTGGAAAAGATGACAAGTTTCTTATATTTCCACACTCTGACCTCAAGTGCTTCTGACCTCAGAACTGACACTGCTTTTTAAAAAATATATTTCTTTATTGATTTCAGAGAGGAAGGGAGAAGGAGAGAGAGATAGAAACATCAATGATGAGAGAGAATCATTGATTGACTGCCTCCTGCACACACCCTACTGGGGATCGAGCCCTCAACCCAGGCATGTGCCCCTGGCCGGAATCGAACCTGGGACCCATTGGTCCGCAGGTTGATGCTCTATCCACTGAGCCAAGCCAGCTAGGGCCTGACACTGCTTTTTTGTGTGTTCTAACTATTTCCATCTGCAGTGTCTACATCTACGCTAACGTAATGACCTGGGCATGGGTCCTGATGGTTTGCTACCCAGAGAGTTTGTTTTGAAGTTCTTCACTTGGACTTCACCCACCTCCAATTAAACCCATTAGGGTATAAATAAATGATTGCTCTTAAGGGTGTCTTATCTGCCAGTCATGCTAAAATATTCATAGGTATTATGTACTATACACATTTTATAGGTAATGAAATCAAGATACCAATATGGCCCAGCTGGCATGACTCAGTGATTGAGCATGGGCCTATGAACCAGGAGATCATGGTTCAATTCCCAGTCAGGGCCCATGCTCGGGTTATGGGCTCAATTCCCTGTGGGGGTATGCAGGAGGCAGCTGATCAAAGACTCTCATCATTGATGTTCTATCTCTCTCTCTCTCCCCCTTCCTCTCTGAAATCAATAAAAGTATATTTTTAAAAATGATACCAATATATCAAGTAATTTGCCCAATGTAAATGTAAGTGATAAATCCAAAATTTGAACCTCCTCTCACATTCTGCTGCTACAGCTCATGGTCTTAACCACTATACCATAGTATATTCATTGAGATTAAGTGAAAGGCACCAAACCTTCCCTCCTGAAAATTGAAGGATAGTATAAAATCATTCTTCTGCTTTCCCAGACTAGAACTCTGAGAGATCTATCTTTGAATCACATCTCTTCTGCATCCTTTACAGCCATTTGTCACCCAGTACTATCAATTATTCCATCCAAAACTTCATTTTCTTCCTACTTCCCCTTACCATCATTATTGCAACAATATTCCAACCAGTCTCCCCAATTTTAGTTTTTTCTTCCTGCTCTAATCCATCCTACATATGTTTGCCAAACAAATCTTCTTAATATATTGTATCCATCATAAAACATTGAAGCTTTAAGATAAGTAGCCTTTAAGAAGTTGTAAGGGGGATGTGATAGATACTTTCAAGCACTTGAAGGACTTTCACCTGAAAAAAAAGATTAAGTTTACTCTGTGTTTCTAAGAACAACATCATGATGGTCCACATAGGATGGGAAGGTGGAATTTTAAATATAATTTTGATATCAAGAAGTAATTTTATCAATTTGAGCCATTCAATAATGGAACCCTTTGTATGCATGTTACATTGTGATTCCCTACTAATGCATTCAAACGTAGATTAAATGACCACTTGCCAGAGGTATTGGGATGCCAAGATGTTGGACTCAGCTCAGATATTTCTTAAAACGTTTGTGTGTGTGTTTTTTAAAAAAAATTCTGTAATGAGTGCCCAATCAAAGGCCAATAATGACTCTCAAATTCATATCTCACTAACCATCTAACTGCATCTCATAATTCCAAGCATGGATCTCCAGTCCAGGTTAGTAAATTAGTAGCCACACACCAAGCTTATTCCCCAACTCAATGCTTTTATTCAAGCAAGTTGACCTAGCCAGAATCCCTGTTTCCAAACCCTCAACCCAATCAAATATTTTTTTTGCTTTATCAGTGTGATACTTCTCTAGGATTTCACCAAAAATATATAGACTGGAGCAAAAGTATGTTTACAGTTGTGAGTACAACAAACAAAGTTTATTCTTGTATTATTTATTAATCATTGTATTATTTTTCCATATGAACAACTGTAGACCTACTTTTGCCCCGCCCTGTATATTATCTCATTTTGTGTTCTCTCACTTTCTCTTCATTTGGGTACTAATTCATCTACACAGCCTGCCTTGAAGAAAGTATGTTATATTGAAATATATTTTATCTAATCATCTATTGCATGAAGTCATAACCTTTAAGAGTTTCCCTGAAATCATATTCAAATTTTTATGTGTAACTGTTCATGTGCTATTATCTAGCAGATATAATTGTACATATATTTGATTAGTGCCTCAAGATAGCTTTGTACCCAAAGAGGTTACAAAAAGTTTTGTTTCCATTTTTAGTTACCCCTCAGATTTTATCACTTCACTGTTCACTTTCATATTTTTCCACTCATATTCTCTCCCAGATTGTAAATCTCTTGAAGATAGAGATCATTTCTTTTGTTTATTTACCATAGGCTGTAAATTCCTTTATAAAGGGATAACATTATGTCTTTATCCCAATATATATATCTAATACCTAGTAGATATATTAGAAATGTTTGTGGATAAAATAATCAATATCACACCCCATTCTACAGCAACTTTCAATTTTGTCTGGTATTTCTCAGAATATTCTAAATTAGACCTGGAGATAAATAAATATAATGTTTTGTCAAATTTGACAATACATCTGAGATATATAAGTAGCTTATAATGTTTTGTCAAATATGTCTGTCTTTTTTTGAGACTTTTTTGCCATGCTAGAGGTAACTGCATCCACTTAATTTTCTGTTTCAAGAAAACATCATTGATCTACTGCTGATCATTACATGTCTGTCCCTCTCCCATTCTGCAATGAAAGAGGTCAGCTATGAAAGTGTACAAAGACACTACAAAAGGATTTACAATGATGACCCATCAAGACCGCAGAAAGCATGTCCTGTAGGCACAGTCCTAGAAGAAAATCATCCGACCACACAATGGCTGATAGGACCAGGATGGCCTTACTTTTACCCTGGATCTGTTCCATGCTCTACTTTCCTGGTTTAAACAATAATAACAATGAAAAGTAATGTTCTCTATTCTTCCATACAAGTATGTGCTCAATGGCAGATCAATTACTAGGCTTGCCCTCACAGCACCTGGGAGATTTCTTAGCACCTATTAGTTTCATTTGTAATGTGGACAATAAACTGAATGGAAATGGGCTCCTTAATATTATCAGTGTAGCTCTGGGCTAAGTACACCATCCAATGTTTTAACGTGTGCTTCCTCTTTAGAGAACATTTGAGGCAGTTGAACTCATTTTTAGTAGCAATTCTTTAATAATGGTATCTGTTTCTTAACAAGGAGAGAGAATGGCTGACATTCGTTAAGTGCTGTTTCTCCTTGCAATAGGAGTTACTCTGTTTTAAGTATCTAATACCGACATTCACTGAGCAACAACAGAGAGCTAGAAACTGAATTGCATATAAACACATTCTCCTTCTAGGATTCTGTACTACATTGGTCAACAGTGGAATAATTAAGCAAGTGGCTGACTTGCAAACTGAATTATATAAAAAGATACAGACCTGGTTAAGCTTGGAAATACATAAGAAAAAGCAAATTGTCAAGCATCAAAATGCACATATCTGAGCACTAAACCAATGCCTGGAAACATCCTGGGATTGCCTGCCTTCCTTCCTTTCTCTCTCTCTCTCTCACACACACACATTTCCAGCATTTGGTACTGACTTTGTAGGGATTAGATATTTCAATGCAATATATGCTTGTTGACGAATTGAAGTCTTGTCTGTTATTTCAGAATGGCAACAAAAACGACTATTATTACCATGAACAAACAACATTATGCTTTTCTATGTATTATGTTATTTAAACCTCCCAATTCTCATTTGAGCTAAGAATTGTTGTAGTTGAGGAATCTTAGGTTCATTAGAAGTAACTTACTGGGGATCACACAATGGCAGAGATGAAAATTCAATGTGGGTCTTACGAGTTCAATTCCTATCCACCTTCTACAACTTTAAGGAGCCTCATGAAGCATATATATGTTGTGAGTCTTGTATGAGCTAGTCACTGATCTTGTTGTTGGGAACAGAAAGGCATAAAATTGGATAATAAATAATGGCTCCTCTCAAGAACCCTAGAATTTAGTAGGAGTAGTAAGAGAAATAAGGCAATGGCCATAAATATCTATGACAGTAGGCAGTATAGAATAAATGACACATGAGCTATTAGAATCAGGTGTCATGTTGATTCAGAAGGAGGTAATGCTTGGCAAAGCCTTCCTGGAGAAGATGCTGGATAAACTAAACAATGTTCAATAAATGAATAAACAAACAGGATAGAAATATAAAACCAAGAAAGTAGTAGGAATCTCAGAAGAATGAAAACATTTTGCCAGCTACTATGGAAAGATGAAAGAAACACATAACAGTATAATCCCTGTGCTCAAGGAACTTACAATTACATTGATTAGAAAAGAACTACACATTCAAAATAATTGAAGAAGAATCTGGAGCATCGCATATAGAAACTGAGTGGTAAACTGTGAGACGGGGACAACAGAGTACAGATATTCCTCAGAGAACAGGTTTTTCAGGTCTTACGTCAAGTTTGTCCACCAAGAGAAAAGGCACGAAACAAATACTACCAAAAGCAAAGAGAAGAGAGCATGAGAATAAGGACTAAAATGCTTTGGGATTATTTGTTTGAATATTTATCGAGTTTTAGGGTACTCAAAGAATACAGGGGTAGGTATACATTTAGATGTCTCAGACATGGTCACAAAACTGTAACCAAAGAGAAAACAGTTAGGAAACCATGATGACTGCTAGGCCTAGAAAAAGGAGCCCACACCTTTAAGCTGAGTGGGAAAGCCCTGGAATGGAGGTAGAACTCTACCACTAGTTGATGGCCTTGAGTAACGCATGTAATCTCTGGTTGTCAGTTTTATTATCTATCAAATGGAGTTAATAATGCCTTCCCTGTTTCAATATCAAGTTTGTAGTGAGAATTTCATAAGACTTATTAATGCCATCAGCCAAGTGTCAAAAAAGCACTGCCTACATTGCAAATGCAAAGCCAAATGCTGGGTGGAAATGAAGAGATAAATGCACAGGCATCCCAATACATCAGTCATGAATTCAACTAATATTTTTGAGAATCTACTAGATTTTAGACATGCTTCCTAACAGAGAACCTTAAGTCAAAAGAGACAAAATTAGAATAAAACATAGGTTTAAATCTTAGATATAACACCTAAAGTACAAGCATACGATATCTATAATAATAAAAGGGTAATATGCTAAGGGGCAAAGTGTAATAATAAAAGGGTAATATGCTAAGGGGCAAAGTGGGGCCCAAGGGAAGCCAGCCCGGGTCCCAGGTGCCAGAGGGAAGCTGGTACCAGCAGCCAGGAGAAGGAAGGCCTACTCTTGCACAAATTTGGGCCTATATAAAGTACAAAATAAATGTAGACTGCATTAAAAAAAGTTTGGTTCTCAAAATAACTCATCATAAAACTGAAAAGACAACACAAAGTACAGTGGGGCCTTGACTTACGAGTTTAATTCATTCCGTGACGGAGCTCATAACTCAAATTACTCGTATGTCAAATACGAGTAACTAAACTCAAAAAATCGGCCAAGAGACGGCTCTTATCTTGAAAAACTCATTAGTCTGGACACTCGTAAGTCAAGGCCCCACTGTATAAAAGAAAATATTTGCAAATCATATATCTAATAAGGCCTAATATTTAAGTATATAATAAACTAATACAACTCAACAATAAAATGACAATTAACCCAATTAAAAATGAGCAAAGGATATGAATAGACATTTCTCTGTAACAGATATAAAAATGGCCAATAGCACATGATAAAATTCTCAACATTATTAGTCATCACACAAATGCAAGTCAAAACCTCAATGAGATAACACTTCATTCCCACTAAGATAACTATAATAAAAGAGATGGACAATAAAAATTGTTGGCAAGGATGTAGAGAAGTTAGAACCTTTATACATTGATGGTGGGAATGTAAAGTGGCAGAGCCATTTTGGAAAACTGTTTAGTAGTTCCTCAAAAAGTTAAACAGAGTTATTATAAGGCCCAGCAATGCCATTCCTGGGTATACACCCAACTGAACTGAAAACATATATTCACATATAAACATGTACTTGAATGCTCTTAGTAGCATTATTTATAATAGCCAAAATGTGAGGAAAAAGTAAATGTCCACTAATTGATGAATAGATAAACAAAATGTAGATTATATAGCCATTAAAGAGAATAAAATACTGATACATGTTGCAATGAGTGAACTTTGAAATATTATTCAAAGTGACGAAGCCGATCTATCACAAATGTTCACATATTTTATAGTTCAAATTATGTGAAATATCCAAAATATCCAAGTCCATAGACACAGAATGTAGATTTGTGGTTTCCAGGGGCTGGAAGGAGGGGCAGATGAAAATGACTATTAATAGAGATGAGTTCCTTTTTGGGGTGGTGAAATGGTCTGGAATTATATATATTAGTGGTAGTTGCATAACATTGTAAAAATGTTAAAAGCCACCAAAATGTACACTTTAAAAAGATAAATTATAGTTCATGCCTAAAGTCCCCATCCAACACCCTGCCCAAATGATCTTTGTGCCCAGCCTATGCTGTATACTTCCCAAAAGAGGAAACTCAGTATCGACCCAAACAATTTATTCCATCTTCCAATGGCACTGGCTATTTTGAAAGGTCTTCCTTGCATTAAGAGTGCATGCTTCTTAAAAGAAGAAGCTCTCTATTGGTCAGGTTGCCTGCAAGCAGAGCTTGAGGTGGGGGTTTAGGTAGATGTGATTTATTGACAGAGTGCCTTAAGAATGAACCTGTAAGAGAGGAAAGAGAATGGGATAGGGAAGTGGGAATATCCCAGCAGGGATGTGGTCACAGTCAAGTATAATCTTGCCCTGTATACAGGGTGAGGCTCTTTAGATCATAAACCACAGCACAGAGTTGCCCACCTTGAAGCATCACTCTGTCCTGAGCCACAGTGGTGAGGAGGGATGGGTAACCATGGGCAAGACAGCCAAGGAAGGGGACTGGGCAACTGCAAGCCATTAGCAGCTAACACATCAGCTAGGGGTTAGGGTGTGCAGGTCTGTTAAAAGGACTCTGTGAGCACCACAGTATCTACTCCACTCCCAGATTGCTTAGCAAAGGGGTCGAACACAGTAGTTGAGGGCAGGGGGCACAGAGGTAAGCCAGTTTTAAAACCTAAAGGAACTCTTAGCCCTCTGTTGCCTACCACCTACTAGCTGTGTGACCTAAGCTCAGTCACTTTTCACCTCTAAGCCTGGTTCTTTAGCTGTGAAATGGGCATAGGGATGTAATGAAAATCAAGAGAGCCCTAATTGGTTTGGCTCAGTGGATAGAGCGTCGGCCTGCGGACTGAAGGGTGCCAGGTTTGATTCTGGTCAAGGGCATGTACCTTGGTTGCGGGCACATCCCCAGTAGGGGGTGTGCAGGAGGCAGCTGATCAATGTTTCTCTCTCATTGATGTTTCTAACTCTCTGTCTCTCTACCTTCCTCTCTGTAAAAAAATCAATAAAATATATTTTAAAAAAAAAGAAAACCAAGAGAAATGATAAACAAAATGCATTTAGCACTATACTAAGCATGTAATTAGAGCCCAAGCAGATATTACCATAGCAAGTATACATTAATTATTTATTGATATAAAAATTTTGCCCATTTCCTTCCAGAGTGAGGTGAAGGAAGTTGAATTACTTATTTAACCCCCATTAATTTCAAGCCTTACAATTTCTAGCCCCTATAATAGTTTAGCATTTTCTCACAATAGTTGGAATTCACACAGAGAATATTTGAATTTTGCCCCCAAATCCTCCTGCCATTCACTGAAGCCATCACCTCCAGAGCAACAGTCACTCTCTCAGTTTTGCCTTGTTGTCCTATCTGAACTATGTTTTCACCCGGGACTGTCATAAATCCATCAGGGTCTGACTTTTTCCTCTGTGGTAGTGCATACCAAAGTCTGACTCGGAATTCATGCCCTGCTGTAATAATTTCAAAGGCATTCCAGCTTCTAGGGTTATCCCCGTTAAAGGCGTTTTTAGAAGAATCTGGTATTTTGCCAGGAAAAGGCCTGTGGTCCAGCTGCCAAAACACATGACAACAAGCATCTGACAGAAGTCCAGTGATGGATCTGCTGGCTGACAGACTGGCAGCTCCGTCAGTGATGGTGGAACTGGACAGACTGGAACTTGACCCTGGGCTGGGTAAAAAGAACTGTTGATATATCATGATTAGTACAGAACACGCTAAAGAAAGCCTTCCCATTCACTAAGGGTAGAAAGGTTCATACCAAAGAGAAAGTAATTGAGTGTGCACAGCATTGGGGGTACACATGTACCACCCTCAAAAGTTGCACTCAGTAACTCTACAGAGATGATGTATAGCAGGACGGTCTTTTTCTCAAAACATCTCCCGCACTCCAAGACACTTTATTTTTTTAATTTATTTTTTAAATATATTTTATTGATTTTTTTTACAGAGAGGAAGGGAGAGGGATAGAGAGCCAGAAACATCAATGAGAGAGAGAGACATCGATCAGCTGCCTCCTGCATACCCCCCATTGGGGATGTGCCCGCAACCAAGGTACATGGCCTTGACCGGAACCGAACCTGGGACCCTTCAGTCCCCAGGCCAACACTCTATCCACTGAGCCAAACCGGTTAGGGCTCCAAGACACTTTAGATGGTGAATTGACTTGACATTTGACTCTCCTCTCATCTCCAGCATCTCTCCACTACATACATAGGCCAAGGAGTATGTTCTTCACCCTTGCTCTTCCTATGGAGGCCGGTCATGTTCTTTTGTTCATGCATTCATTCATTCGTGTATTCATTCAGTGACTATTCATTGAGTGCTCAGTGAGTACTAGGTATATATACCAGGTAGAAGATGAACATAGGATAAAAAAGACCAAAGGTAGATAACTGAGTTTAATTCCTGCACACCATAAACTCTGCCCCAACCCTGTAACATGACTATTTAAAAGAAAAATTCTGTCAAAGCACATGTCAATTGTTTCCATGTCTAGGCCACTGTGAATAACGCTGCAATGAACATAGGGGTAGATATATCTTTACAAATAAATGTTTTCAAACTCTTTTAGATAGATACCCAGAAGGGGGGTTGCTGGGTCATATGGTAACTCTATGCTTAATGTTTTGAGGAATCTCCATACTGCTTTCCATAGTAGCTGTACCAGTTTACATTCCCACCAGCAGGGTAGGAAGTGTCTGTCCTTCAATAGATGACTGGATAAAGAAAGTGTGGTACATAGTGTTTACAATGGAATACTACTCAACCACAAGAAAAGATGAAATACTGCCATTTGTGACAACATGGGTGGATCTTGAGAATATCATGCTAAGCAAAGTAAGTTAGACAGAAAGTCAAGAACCATATGATTTTACTCATATGTGGGATATAAAACTGAAAGCAACAAATGAACAAAACCTCATAGACACAGACAACAGTATGGTGGTTACCAGAAGGAAAAGGACAGTGAAGGCGGTAGTAAAGGGTCAAGAGGGTCAAATATATGGTGACTGAAGGAGAGTTGACTTTGGGTGGCGAACACACAGTGCAATATACAGATGATGTGTTATACAATTGTATATTTGAGACCTATGTAATTGTATTAGCCAATGTAATCCCAATAAATTTAATAAAATATTAAAAAATTAAAAATAAATAAAATAAAGAAGAAATTCTGGAAAAAAAGCCCCCACTTCAAATATTAATTCAATAATGGTGGAAAATAAACACTTGTATAACTAGACATTCAGGGCTGTCCTGACCCTTCTCACATTATGCCAGGCAGGAAAGCAGCTTGTTATTGCACAACATAGAAAGCAGCTTGAAATCCCAGTGCATTGACTGAAACTTTAGTACCTCTCATCTACATCCAATTTACCCCAGGGAGCCAGTGTTCTGTGAGTCCATCCCCACTCTGTGAAATGGGGATGCTGTCACATCAAGGCTGGCAGACACCTGGGCAGCGGGAAACGCTGCTATTTGCATACCTAATGGCTTTGTTTCACACTGTTAATTTTTCTTGTACATTTGCAATACCCAGGCAATAATAATGAGCTGGGATGTGACAACTAAAACTCTCCAGTTTAGCAAGATTCATTTTGCAAAATCATCACAGAGCATCTGAATCACTGCCTAGCGGAGTAGAACAACATCTGGCAAACAAGAGGTGATGTATTATAATGTTTTAGCACCATATGGCAATGTCTTCAAAGTCACCTGCAGGTTGAAGTGAAAACCCGTTTTGTAACTACCTCAGAAAATGGCGGGGGGAGAGGTATCAAGGGGGTACATAGGAAAAAATAATGTATGTGGGCCAAAAGAATGTGCTACTGAATATTAAAATAAATATTGAAATAGCAACACATTTTTAAGAAGTTAAAATAACCCGTTGTTCAAAGCTTTTAATTGCCATAAAGTGTAACAAACCAAAAACTCATCTATTAAGCCACGGTGGTATTACCCAAACTCCATTAAAAGTAATCAACAGTTATTGTGGTCAGCCTTAATTAGGATTCTTGCCCTTTGATATGAGAAATGAAATGGAGAAGTCAGTATCAAATAGAACCTCAAAAGTTAGATGAGTTTTTTTTAAATTTTTGTTAGGGAAATAGATCATTTTCTCCCTTTTGATAAAGAACTACCTTGACCTCCTCTGGGGTGGACAGCACAGTCTCAAGTATCTGGGATCCACCTGCTCCAGCCTCTCCCCAGCACATTCCCCTGAATCTTACTATCTTCCTACGCATTGTTCTAGTTCTCTTTGTCCCAATGTGACCAATGTTACCCTACATCACACCAGTCTGGGTGTGAGCGGGGAGGTGCAGAGGAAAAGGGAGCACAAAACAATAAATAGTATTTCAATGCCTCCTGCCCTAAATTCCTCAAATTCCTCCCTAAAGTTCCCAAAAGTCCTAAGAAAAGTGACTTGCATATGTTCTCAAGTTCTCTCCTAAGCAACCCACCACCATCCACCACTTTCCTCCCCTTCTCCTCTGAATCCCTGAAGTGACACTGCTGGAGGAGCCACCTATGTCCATTAAAAAGGAGCCACAGCCTCATGTCATATCCTGTTCCAATGTGGCACAGGTGATGGGTGGCTCTGACAATTGGGCTCCATGCTCAAAGGGCCGTAATAGCCTTCATCTCCAAATGTCCCATCTGTCTGTCCCTGGACCACAATGTTGTGCTCCCCACATATCATGCATTCACTCTTCCAATTTTATCCATTGTACTCTTGTTACATCTCTCCCGGGTCTCAGGCATGACTATGTAGTATTGTAATACGTACCAGAAAACACAGCTAACCAATACCTCTGCACCCTGACCCTGGTCCACTGCTTTTAAACCAAGAATACAAATAGTGATAATAATAAAATAATTAATAAAAATGATAAAATAAAAAATAATAATACAGTTGTAATTTATTGATCTTGTTTGTGTCTATCAAGCACTTTCCATACATTATGTCAATTATTGTCTCAATCACTTAGAGAAGGTGCATAGCTTATGAGGGCTAAATAGTCAAGATTCAATTCCAGCTCTGACTTTGAAGTTTGTTTTCTTATCTATTACACATACTGACTTTTATTCCTTGGTGCTTTCTTTTCCACATAAATGTTTACATATTCCTGGAAATATATTCTAGAATTCGAAATGTGGCAAGAAATGCATGACTGCCCTAGCTAGTTTAGCTCAATGGATAGAACATCAGCCTGTGGAGTAAAGGGTCCCAGGTTCGATTCCGGTCAAGGGCACATGCCCAGGTTGTGGGCTCAATCCCCATTAGAGGGTGTACAGGAGGCAGCCGATCAATGATTCTCATCATTGATGTTTCTATCTCTCTCTCCCTCTCCCTTCCTCTCTAAAATAAAATATATATATATATATATTTTTAAATAAAAAGGAAATGCATGCGTGAATTCTGGGTGAGCTGCATGGCTTAGTTTTTCAAGTTAGGACCCTCACTACCATGGAATACTGGTTTTTATGAATGTGTTTCTTCATACTTTACAAAGCCTTACATCACTGGATCCTCACACCAACTCTCAGTTCTGTGAGGAACAAAATAATTATCCCGAACATGCTGAGGGGCAGATCAAACTGCTGAAGCAGAACCTGAGCCCAGGTTTTCTGGGTCCCAGCACTTCGCTCTTTTCAAGTTCTACATGTTATCCCCATGCCTGTTGCTCAGCAAGTTCATCCAGTATAGGTCCCAAACCTCGGTTCTCAGGATTTATTCCTGCCGGTTCCCTACACATATCCTCCGTTACAACCAGAGTAGACGCCACCTTCCCTTGTCTCCATACCTTCCCACCTCTGAGCATCGGCTCCTGCTATTCCTTCTTCCCAGAATTCTCCCTGCTCCACTACAGATCCCAAATCCCACTTGTCATGAATATGAATAAAGTCTCTCCCTGACCCTGTACTATGTAAGGTTCCTTGTTCTATAGGAGGAGGAAGGTTCCTTCTTCTATATACATTGTGTGGACCCGTCAGGTGATAATCCTAATGTTCTGGTTATTGTGGTGGTTTGAATACTGCCCTTATCCTACCCCCTGCTTTAGATGTAAGTTCCTTAAGGGAAGGACTTGACCTTAGGTCCTATACCTCTTGCTATACCTAAGACAGGGTTCCCTTCCCGGAGTGGGCACTTAATGGGCATTTGCTGAATTAAAATAACTTTAATTTTATTCACAGACTCTAGTTATGATCAAGGACTACACATTCCATTTCCACTTGGGAGTCTCCATATTTTCCCCAGAAACAAGGGCACTTTGAAGTCATTCTGAGCTTTTAATTTAATTTTCCCTTAATGGAGTTTGCCACCAGGTGGCTCAATATAGTCTCTAGAAGTCCATTTCCTTATGGACTTATAGCCTTAAAAACTTTTTTTCTGCCTTAAAAATCTCCTGGATTATTTATTGGAGCTGATTCCTATCTAGGGCACTTTATATTGTTTTCTTATCAAAAGGGAATATCCTATTACATTTCAAACACAATATCTTCATTTTCTTTGAGCACCAAGTGATTTACGGTGTATAATGTATATTTGGGAAAAATTAAAGTTTTTTATAGATCAAATATATTGGGCATGACTATTTCATAAGCCCTGCATGTCAGGTTTTTTTTCCTGCTTAGTTTCTGTTTTCTATGCTGTGTCCAGCCACAGTAGACTGTGATTCACAGCTAGGATGGCCATGTGAGCCAAATGGCAAACACCTGCTTCTGCAGGATACTTACCTAAGCCTTACATGGATCCATTGCTTATTCTGTTGAGAGCTCTAGGTTTGCCATAGAAAGAGTTTAGAGAAAGACTGCATTGGGGAAAAGTACAGCCTTTCAAAACCACACTGGCAGAGTTGTGTTTTAATGTGTTTTGCTTTTCTTTACAAGTTAATGCATACACAAGGTAATTACTTGCACCAGAGGTATAGGAGTACATGTGCTCCCCTTCCACCTAGCTCCCAGTCCTATACCCCAGGAACAACCACTGTTAGTGTTCTTGGCATATTCTAAGCCAGAGGCTTAAAGAGAAAGCAGGGAAATTACAATCAGACTCAAAGACAGTCGATCAATAGCTATGCACTGAGCACCTGCCAGGCTACAGGCACTGTTCTGGGTGCTGCCCACAGTCCCTCGCTGCTTCACAAGGTTTATATCTATGAGCAGTACATTATGTAAGGACTTAGCACACAGTGTAATCAGGGCTACAATTAAAGAAGTATCAGGTGCTAAGGGAATGGTAAACACACACACACACACACACACACACACACCCACTATTGAACAGCTCCAGTAGAGAGAATTTTGTCAGGCACAGAGAATAACCTACGCAAAACCAAGAGGTATGAGAAAATGCATGTGAAGTTTGTCCATCTGAATGAAGATGGACAAAAAAGAGCCTAGAAAGAAAAACGTAACCCAGTGGCCACTGACCACCTTTCCACTGGTCTTGCTATCATATTGCAGAAAGAATACTGCCTGCCGACGAAATAATAATAATACCCAGTTTCAAATACTTGCTAATGACCTGAGCACCTCAGTTGTCTCATGTGTAATGAAGAGAAGCCAAATCCACCTCACAGGGTGATTGAGAAAATTAAATCAATTATATAATTCATGCACAGTTACCTAGCATAGTACCAGACAGATACAAACAGTGCAACCCAACAAATGTTAAAGGCACGGAAAGGAATTATTCTAGGACATGACATATGTTCTGGTCCAGGTTCATCTGGCAAAGCCTCAAATACAAGGTTCTGAACTGACAGGATACTAATCCAGAGGGAGACTGGCTTCCTACATCACCGGAAATCCCAGACACACTTATCTCCTACCTCCATCTCCGTTCCACCTTGAAGACTGGGCCACTTCCCAAAGCATATTTTAAGACAACACATTACCTGGCTCCTAAAGCCTGATATTACTTATGATGTTACTAATTAAACAAATGCATACACTAATACACTTGTGGGGTGGAAAAAACTCTCTATTGCTTGGAAGACCAATTAACATCTTAGTTATTTATATGACTCTCCTACTTTTCAGGCTAAAATTATAAAAATGGCAAAGGAGTTACTTTTTAAAAGATTGCTTGTACTCTTGCTTATTGGCTTGCTTTTGTGGCCATGGATAAACAGATGTCCTGGCAAAAAGGTTATTTTAAAATGCATTATTCTCAGAGGGACAGAACTCAAGTTCTTTCAATGGTGATGCTTGGTTTGTCATCTTCACTGAGAATGTCTATACAGCAATGGTATTGTGCAGAAGACTGAAGAATCACGTAGTTAGTTGTGTATTTTAACTCGTAATTACTATTTAATTTGCATTTCAGTGCTTGCAAAATGAATGTAAAAATGAATATCTATATATGTAAAACCCTAATATGCAAATAGACCAAATGGTGGAACAACCAAACAACCATTCTCTATGACGTGCGGTGACCACCAAGGGGCAAGCGTGGAACATGGCAGGCCTTGGCAGCAGGTGACACAGCATGGAACATGGCGGGCATCAGCCGTGGTGGGATGATGGAGCAAGTAAGCGGGGGCGAGCAGGTCATTGGGGCGAGACTCTGGTGGTTACTGAAAATTCTTTGCTCCTGCGTGCCACAGTCCTGCAGGGCGCTTGCACCTACTGCCAGTGCCAGCCCTGGCCTCAATTGCTTGGCGCCATCAGCCGGTGTGAGTGGCAGCTGCCAGCCCCGATCGCCCCTCCTCCTGATCCTGAGGGGTGATTGAGGCTGGCAGCCAACACTCACACCGGCTGCCGGCGCTGGAGCCTTCGCCCGCACCCACTGATGGCACCGGCCCCACTCGCACCTACAGCCGGTGCCAGAGCCACCGCTTGCACCCACTACCAGTGCCCGGCGCTGACCCCCAATGGCTCAGCCCCTGTCAGCGGGTGCGAGCTGGGCTGGTGCCATTTTGGTGTGGGAGCGGCAGTGGTGGGAGCAGGGCTGCCAGCAGACAGGGGACCGGGGACCGCGGCAGGAGGGGCAGGGCAGTCTCTCGGCCCACAGTTCCTTTCAAGATGCACGAATTCATGCACTGGGCACCTAGTAAAGTAATAATTAGAGGATAAGAGACACAACTGTGTGATTTCTGACATCCGCACAGAGTCTCAATAGTAAGGGCAAAATAACTATGACAGCTCAGACATCTGGCAACTTTGGGCCTGGAGCTAGAGCACTTGAAATGCCAGGAGCTATATTTTGAAAGAGTTAAAGAGATCAGGCTTGACAATAGAGTATATGCACCTATGGTCTAGTCCCGTGGTTGGCAAACTGTGGCTCGCGAGCCACATGCAGCTCTTTGGCTCCTTGAGTGTGGCTCTTCCTAAGCCTTAGGAGTACCCTAATTAAGTTAATAACAATGTACCTACCTATATAGTTTAAATTTAAAAAAATTGGCTCTCAAAAGAAATTTCAATCATTGTACTGTTGATATTTGGCTCTGTTGACTAATGAGTTTGCCGACCACTGGTCTAGTCCATAGGCTTCCACTGGTAGAACCCTATACAACTGCTTTAAAGAATTTTGTAAGTAAGTAATTGCAACTGCAACTCCTAAAATAAATACATAGTTACTGTAATTTTGACCCATTTAATTTTTAAAAATCAAGGCTATTTCCCATCTAAGTTGACCAACAGCAAAGAAACAGTCGATTTAGGTGTATTAGTGACTACTGCAAATTCAATAACAGTCAACCTTAACTGATCAAGGCAAAACTGTATTTATCCTTTAGGAGACAATGTTTGGTGTTTAGGATCCAGTATTCAGCTCAACAAAATTGCTTCAACTGCAACCCTTTGATTTCTATAACCCAAGGCTGAGTCCTCTATACATATTGCCTTTGCTGAGGGAGGATGCTGCTGATATTCAAAAGCTGAGATGAAAGGAGATGAAGAACACCTGTGCTGAATAAACAGAGTCCTTTGTTTTTGTTTTGTTTTGTCTTAATGCCCGTATGACTGCAAATGAATGTTATCATTTTTTACCCAGGTTACTCACCTGTGATCTTTCTTTGGAATCAGAAAAATGTCTCAGACCCCCAGTAAACATTTCATAATCTGGCGAAACACTAAATCATACTCTGAAAAGCAGCACATCTTCCCTTAGATTCACACACACACACACACAATCAATCAATCAATTAAAATTCTTCTGACTTATTTTTGCTTAATTTTCTTAGCATAGTTTAAATTCCAAAAATGCCTTTAAGTACTTTAAGAGTCTCTGAAAGCTCTTTTTCCCACTTTGAATCAAAATACATCTTTTCCCAAGGTAGGAGAAAATTCCTACTTCAAAAAAATTTGAAGGTCCAGACCCAACCCTCCTTCTAGAGCACAGACCTGATTATAGGAATGCATACATGATATGCATTAACCACACATACTCATGAAGTAATCTAGAGACTTGAAGTTGCAACACATTATTTTACTAACCCTTTGTTACATCCTTCCTTTGCACTAAATCTCCCAAGGTGAGGCTTGGAGTTTATTAAGTGTTCATTTATTATGTATCTATAGATGTATAGTGATATGAAGACAAAAAAGGAACTGGGGCACAAAATATCCTTTTCATAAAGAAACTACAATGTAATTGAAAAAGTGAAATATGTACATATAATATATGAAAGAGTCAAAAACATTAGTGGCATATATAGAGAGCCTTTTAACAGGAAGGCATCTTGAGATTGTACATATGCCTCATTTTTAAAATAAGAAAATTTAAACCAAGGGGGGAAAATCAATAATTTGCCCAGGGCCACACATTTAGTTCATAGAAAAGCTAAAACTAGAACTGGGTCTTATGGCTCCTTTCCAAAACACTCCCCCCTATATTTCACATACTTAAAGAATAGTAATGGTTTAGAGATGATATATTTCAAAGCAACCTCTAAATGACCATGCAGTGTTAAAAACCACACACTAGGAAGAAATTTAAGGAGAAAATAATTAATGATCAGGATACTGAAACAAGATTATATAGGAAGATTGTCTTTGTGACTAACCTTAAGAGAACTATAAGGTACGTACTAGTAAAGGCAGGGAGAAGAGTATTCTAGATGAGAACAATTCAATTCCATTCAGCAAACATTTTTTTAGTGCTCTTTTTAAAACATTTATTGATTTGAGAGAGAGATTTGTTGTTCTACTTATTTATGAACCATTGGTTGCTTCTTATATGTGCTCTGACCAAAAATCAAACCCACAACCTTGGTGTATCAGGATGATGCTCTAATCAACTGAACTACCCGGCCAGGGCCCCGAGAGTTCTTATATGCCAGGTAATATGCTACAAACTGGAAATGCATAGTCAATTAAGATAAGATCTCTACCTTCAAATTATCTAGCAAGAGATCAACATTTTCTTGAGAAAAGATGGGATGGGAGACAATTCAGGCAATTCTGGAACCACAAAACAGAAATAGGTAAACCAGGTATACAATGAGAACAGATTTCCTAGAGGCGGTGCTGTTTGAACTAGTATTTGAAGAACAAATGGTATTACCTGGACTAAGGTGGCAAGAAGGGAATTCCAGCAGAACACCAAGCAGAAGACACAAAGGTTTGAGAAAGCTACACTTTACTGGGGAACCCCAAGAACCTTTGTGCGACTAGAACCGACTGTCTGCACTGGGAGATGGGGGAGTGGGGTTGGAGAGAGACTACAAATGTGATGATTCATCAGGGAGGCCGAGAGGAGCTCCAGGAGCAAATGGCCATTTGTTTGCAAATCTTTACCTACAATTTTTCTGTTTCCTCAGATTCTTAGATGAGTGCAAGACCTAAAAACAGCTAACCCCCAGTGGAATGCAGGATTGGTGGGCCCAGATCATCCTGAGACATCTGTGCTGAGTTTAAACAAATCTGAAAAGCAGGAGTGGTACTGAAGCATTTGAAGCAGGGAAATGGCATAATGAGATTTGTGTTAGAAACAGCAGTTTGGCAAAAGAGCGGAAGATATATTGTCAGGAAAGCAGACTGGAAATGGCATCTAATCAGTAAACTGTGACAATAATCCAAGTTATCAGTGATTTGGACAGAAAGGAAAGCAGCAGCAATGATAATGCTGCTGAGATTGGAGAGATAGATGCTACAGGACTCAATGGCTAAGGAAGCATGGAGTGTGCAGGGAAGGGCGAGGAAAGAGGGGAGAATACACCTTGTCTAACTTCCAAGGGAGGAAAGTGCACTATCCCTGGGGAGTGAGAAGCGAGATTGTATATACATACAATCTATATCATCGCATGGATGGAGTTAATGCCACAGGAGTGGATGGGATCTTCCAAGGACTATTTTGAGTGAGAGGATCGCTGAGTGAGGTGCCCTTAGGAACCAGCTTTAAGAGACAGGATGAGGCTGTGAAGGGAGCTGAAGAAAGAGTTGGGAGGAAAACTAGAAACAAACTACAAAACATAAAAAAAAATAGCTTAGTTGGAGCAGAGTCCAGGTAAGGCATCTTTTAATTTTTTTTATTTTTAACTAATATTAAATAAAGATTTACAGGTAAGGCATCTTTAATAATAAAAGCATAATATGCAAATCCACTGAACAGCTGAACAGCAGAAGGACCATCCAGACAACCATGCTATGACACCCACTTGTGCCAGGCCAGCCAAGGCAGGTGCGATGCGATTGGTTACCCCCTCTCCCCCCATTGCCCCATGATCGCCCTGTGGAGGGAGGCCCAGGCCACTGGCCAGCAGGGCAATCAATTGGAGGGAGGGGCTCTGCATTGGCCCCAAAGAGAGAGCCCAGGCTACCTGGCTGTAGCACTGTGGTGGTTGGGCGGGACCTCCCTCTTCTGGGGGGGAATGGGGGGACAGGGGTGATCCATCATGGAGCCCTGGCTGGGTGGGCAGGCCTACCTCTTTGGGGCGACTGATCATGGGGCTCCAGGACTGCAAGAGGGCGCAGGCTGGGCTGAGGGCCACCCTCCCCGCCCCGCCCCCACACTCCCCAGGTAAAAATTTTGTGCACCAGTCCTCTAGTTTGTAATAGTGCCTCATAGAGTCTGGTCAAGAGAATGACTTGGAAGCCTGGGTGAGGAGTTTGTGTTTGCTATAGAGAGCATTGTGGGGCTAGTGAGTCAGTGGATTTCATTTGCAGCAGTGATAATAATGTCTTTCTCTTGTGCTTTACACTACGTTCAAAGTTCTTTCACATTCATTAATGTTCTCATTTACTACTCATCTCTTTGAGGGAGATAGGGCAGGACTAATTATCCTACTTTACAGATAAGGAAACCAACTCCCAGAAAAGGCTGAGTGATTAGACTTCACTTACATCGCAATTAAAGGCAGGGCTAGGACTGGAATCCTGATTTCTGGTTCCTACATCAAAGACTCTCTCTAATTTGCAATCTCGCCCAGCCTCAGGCCTTTTCAAGCTCAGCAGACTGCATATGACTGTTTTGGGCCCCAAGGAGAGGAACTTCCCCTCTGAGACTCCCCTGACTCTTCCGTGGAATTATGTGAAGCCATAACCCCCACTCGGCATCTTGAGAGAAATCCAAGGGAACCACCACCTTCACTCTGTGCTCCCTCCAGCTGCTCTGGAGCCCCTCCTCACAAGGGTTGAGCTAGCAGCCACTGCTGCTGGCTTTCACCTCCTGCCTTAGGAATGGCAAACAGCCACTAGACCAGACCTGTGGTGAGCAGGTCTGTTTTAAAGATCACTTCAAGCCAACCCACCATTCTGCCTAGTCCAATTAACAAGGTGAGAACAAAGCTCAGTTCTTTGACACAATCCTGCTTGTGCCAGTTATCACAGCTCTGCCCTGAGGCCACAGTCTCAAGCCAACCCCTAGTCACTCAAATGCACACCCTTGGTAAGAAAGGTTGACTGGTGAGGGACTGGGGAAGGTTGCCACATCCATGGAAATCCATTCCCACTCACATAAAAGAAAAGTGGGTAACTCTTTTAAAGTGTCAGAACTTTTGGAAGGAATCCAGAGCTCTCTGCAATCCACTTTTTGACTTAGGAGCTAAAAGCCCTGAACTGTGCCTTCCCTGTGTTGAAACCACAGTGAGGTTACTCAGAATCTGGCCGAGAGCACTCCAACGTTCAGGTTTCTGCTGCCTGTGATTCAGGGGCTAATAAATCTGGAGAAACAAATGGATTCCATTCCTGACTCTCCAATTAAACCTCTTAATGGCATAAAACTACATGCACTGAGTCCAAGTCAATTTAAAAAAAAAATAACCCATAAAATACAACCAAAGCTTTGGCTGCAAAGTAAGTGAAATATATACAAAAATATTAGCTGGAAATACAGATGATCTTCGTCTATGCCCTACTTAACCAGAACTGGCCAGATAAGGAAAAGGTTGACTTTGGAAAGTAGGTCCACTGGGCAGGACTGTTTTGAGACCCAGGAACAGTCAGGGGAATAAAACTCAGAGTAACAGCTGAGGCCTAAAAGCAAGAAAGGATGGGGCAGGGTCTGGTAAGGGAGTGAGTCCCATGGAGGTGCCTTAGGAGCCCAATGGAACAGGGTGGCTGACTTCTTCATCTTTCTCAAAAATCAAGGCTGTCTACTACCTGTAGCCCTGTAGCGTTGGTCCCACTGGGTTCCTGGACCAAAGTTAACTAGAAAAACAGCATTTTAGCTACATTAACCTTCCAGACAGAGGGTCAGAAATTGATCTTACAATCATAGACTCACTATCATAATTCAGTTTGCCTGAGGGTAAAACCTGAGTACAAAATCACTAACCAATTCACAGCATTCACCAGTTATTGCTGGGTTGGTCCAGTCTATATAATGGCTTCTAATTCAATTTCCTGTTTAACATCCAGCTTCCTGTAAGACTAGGAGTTTGCAAACCATGACTCTTGGGACAAATCTCATCCTTAACCTACTGTTGTAAATAAGGTTTATAGGAACCCAGTCATAATTATTTGATTTTGTATTGTCTGTGGCTGCTTTTGAGCTATGATGGGAACTGAGTCATTGTGATGAAGACGTATGGCCTGTAAAATCTAAACTATTTACTATCTGGCCCTTTGCAGAAAAAGTTTGCCAGGCCCTGCCATAGTGACTAAAACACTATCCTAAGTCCCAGAACACAGAACAAATGTCCTAACCTACCATGGATTCTCTTCTACACATTCTCTGCCATGATCTGCCTCCCTTTCCTATTACATATCTAAGACACTCCATGCACCTTGGTCCATTCAACTAAGGGAAAGCTGAATAGTTTATATAAGAGGTAATACCAATTACAGGTAGGTGTGTTTTTGAATGTGAAATTCTTAGTGAATAAATTCACAAAGCCTTTGGAATTTGATATGCAACAATTAACTTAATATGCATGTTCCCTCATCCTTGTCAGATTTAAAAGCAATCAGAAACAGTCTTCCTTCTCAAGGCAAAGATAACAGTATCTGCT
>NW_005871152.1:1144848-1194016 GCF_000147115.1 Myotis lucifugus
GCCCTCCCCTGCTGGCCATCTTGTGGCAGGCATCTTTGACCACATGGGGGCGGCCATCTTGTGCGACGAAATGAGGGTCAACTTGCATATTACCTATTTATTATATAGGATTAAGTCACAGAACATCAAGCTGGTCAATCACATCAATAGTATTTTGTGGAAATTACTATACTTCCTGAGTGCCTCTCAGAGATTTCTACCCAAAGCTGAAGTACCATAGAGACTCTGATCCAGTAGTCCTAATTCTAGCACTAATCTGTGCTAATGCAATAATCAATCACATAAAATTAGATAGGCTGCCCTGACTGGTTTGGTTCAGTGGATAGAGTGCCGGCCTGTGGACTGAAGGGTCCCAGGTTCGATTCTGGTCAAGGGCATGTATCTTGGTTGTGGGCACATCCCCATTGGGGAGTGTGTAGGAGGCAGCTGATCGATGTTTCTCTCCCATCGATGTTTCTAACTCTCTATCCCTCTCCCTTCCTCTCTGTAAAAAATCAATAGAATACATTTTTAAAAAAATTAGATAGGCAACCAAAAATGTTTACTGTATTGTGACTCATAAGTGTGAAGCACTGCAAAAATCTTAATATTATAAAAGAGAAAATTATTTAAATAAACTGTGGTAGAATTATATTCTGGAATTCTATACAGACTTGATAGATAGTATAAATATATATTTATTGACCTGGAGATGATTTCTCAATATATCAAATGGAAAAAAAATGTTATAAAATAGTTTCTATATAATAATAATTTGTCATAAACTGTTTATTTTTTAAAAGTCTATCTCTAGGTGGAAAGATATATATACTAAAATGTTAAAGGTCATTTTAAGGTGGATTATGGGTGATTTTACTTTATACTTTACATTTTCTGTTTTATCTGAATATTTTATATTAACTGTATTTGACATTTACAATCATTTTAAAAATACCAATTACAATTTAGAAAAACAAAACATCCACTTTCCAGAACTTAAGTCAACATCTGAGAAAGACGTGCATCAAAGCTGAGAACGCTGAACCTCGGGGGAATTTTACTGAGCTTTATATAACCTCCCTAACAAAAGATGTAGGCCAATAACTAGGGCTGAATGGAACCTGCAGGTGATGACGATGTAGATCCATCCGGGATTATTGGAGGCATGTAGGGGAAGGGAGGGAGGAAGGCCACTGTAAGTCCTCCCTTTAGAACACTTAAGGTGTTTACATAAGCCAGTGCATCAATAAGGTAAACAGAACTGTGAGTAACTGGAAACTCTAAAAGAAATTAAGGAACAAAGATGTGCATCCCTGATTTAATGGCTCATAGTCTCCAAGGAAAGAAAATATAAAGTGATTTCAACCTATGTATGTACCTCATTAAGAATAATTTCATTCCATTATGTGCCAGGCACTGTACTAGATACCAGATATAAAAAGATAAACATAAAGTTTGTAACCTAGAGGAGACAATCAGGCAAAGGGGAAATTACAATGCACTTTGACATAGAGGGGAAATGAGATGGTTATGAGAGGCATACACCTGCAACATTGTGTTGGATTGAGTAATATCCAGAGAGAGATAACATAGTATGAGATCAGAGGAATAAGGAGGAGTAATCAGCTGAGAGGAGACAAGATATAGAAAGTGATGCTGGGAAGGAAGAGGCGGTGAGTCTTCAAAGCAGAGGGAATTTGGAGTAATCTAGTTAAGGTCGTTTTCTGTTATATGAAGCTTCCTATAAGTGCTTATGCTTGAACATTTTCAGTCCCAGGAAATCACTTCTTCCCAAGTCGATTCCATTTTGGACAACTCCAGTTGTTTGAAAGTACTGCTTTAAATAGCCCCCATATTGCCTTTCTATAAATTCCGTTCATTGATCTATTTCTGCACTTAGAAATTATACAAAATAAGTCAAATTACTCTTCCACATAATATTTCTTCCAGTATTTGAAGACCATTATCAAATCCTTTGCTGGCTTCTCCTCTAATAGTTCTTTTCTCTTATTTTTCATGATCTAATTTAAAATTCCTTAACATCCTAGTCATTCTGCTTTAGACATCCTATAAGATGCCAAGGTGCCTTGTAAACGTTAAGATATGATAATCCATTCAGCAAACACCTACTGATTATGTTCTACATGACAGGCAATTTTCTAGATTCAGGCAAAAGCACAGAGAATTAAATGGACAAGTCCCTTGACTTTGTGGAGCTTAGATTCTAGTGGGGGAAAGGAGAGAACAAGAGAGAGAGAGAAGAGGGATATAGACATCCTATATAATAAAACCCTAATATGCAAATTGACCAAATGGCAGAACAACTGGTCACTATGATGTGCACTGACCACCAGGGGGCAGACGCTCAATGCAGGAGCTACCCTCTCGTGGTCAGTGTGCTCCCACAGGGGGAGCGCCGCTCAGCCAGAAGCCAGGCTCATGGCTGGCGAGTGCAGTGGCGGTGGCAGGAGCCTCTCCCGCCTCCACTGCAGGTGGGTGGTAAGGAGCGAGGAGTCCTGGACTGCGAGAGGGTGCAGGCTGCACTGAGGGACCCCTCCCTCAGTGCATGCATTTTGTGCACTGGGCCTCTACTATATTATAAATGAGATAGAGATAGAACTGGAGATAGAGCTGGAGATAGAGCTAGAGAGAGAGAGAGAGAGAGAGAGAGAGAGAGAGAGAGAGAGAGAGAATCATAGGATAGATTCCTAACAACAAATTAGTGGGTCAAACAGTGAGCAGGTTTTTAAGGCTTTCAATACATGTTGCCGAATTGCCTTACAGAATATTTTTTCCCCAGTTTCATTCTGCATCAGTAATGTGTGTAATTTCTAATTCCCAGTACCTCAGCCTCCTACTAATTATTTTAAAATATTTCCAATTTGGTTAGTGAATAATTATACCTCATTTTAATTTGCAGTTTTTATTACTAGTGAGCCTAAACATTTTTGCATTTTTGTGAACTGCTTATTTATATTCTTTGACCATTTTTCTGAAAGTGGTTTTCTTTAGGTCAAATACATGTAAGCACTTCATCATGTAATAAGGATATTAGTCTTTAATGTTTCCTACATGGTAAGAATAGTCTGCCATCATTTCATAATTTCCTTAATGATATAGTTTTTTTAATAGTCAAATCTATTCATCATTTTCTTCATGTTTACTGGTTCGGCTTTGATATAGTTCTTGGGAAATTGGAAAATTCTTTCATACTGTGTCATATAGATCTTCATATATAATGACTTCTGGTCTTTCTATGAATTTTTTTTAAATATATTTTATTGATTTTCTTACAGAGAGGAAGGGAGAGGGATAGAGAGTTAGAAACATCGATGAGAGAGAAACATCGATCAGCTGCCTCCTGCACATCTCCTACTGGGGATGTGCCCGCAACCAAGGTACATGCCCTTGACTGGAATCGAACCTGGGACCTTTCAGTCCGCAGGCCAACGCTCTATCCACTGAGCCAAACTGGTTTTGGCTATTAATTTTTAAACCTAATAATATTTAGATATCTATAATTAATTTTGGTGAGTGGAGCAAGCTAGGGATCTTTACTGGTTTCCTTTAGAAAAATCCAGTCATCTCAATAACAATATACCCTTATTCATTTTCAAATGGCACTGATCCTTTACCTGCCATTCTACCTGAACAGATCACATATTAGTTCATATTTTTTAAAGCATGGAGGACTGGACTCTTATTCCTCCATGGCTCTGAGTAGTGGCTGCTCTATCAGAGGAAGCATACGCTCTCCAATATGCCACGTCCATACCTCCGGTTACTATTCTGGGTCCTTGTAGGAATATGAGTTTAGAATTTTGCCCTAGGACATTCTCCTATTTGACAAGGCTCATAACTCTATTAAATGTCCATTTAGTGCTCCCCACTTCCCTGATACCTCTGTTTCCTAATAATCTTACTGATGTTAGTAAGAATGACTAAACCTCTGGCAGCAGCAACAACAACATCTGTAAATCTAGGGAAGAGTACTTCAGGTCTCAGGTCCCACAGCTTGCTTTCATACAGAAGTGGATGCCCAATGTTTAAGACTTCTGAACCAAAGAGAAGGGGCCCACAGCTGCCAAAATGTCAAGCTGCTCTAACATGCAAGTGTCTTGTTTGGGTCTACGTGAGAAAATGTAGAGTACTACTCGATAAGAATTGCAAGTTGGCAATGCTTTCCTTTATTTGTTCATGTATTCCCTCTAAGTGTGCATCTTGAGGCTGCTGCTGTGATGGGTTTTTTAAAAACCCAGTCATAGAAGAGGCATGCTTGATGCAGGCAAACATTTCCAAGTCCTAGGGAGACCCAGAGAGAAATCAAAGAAAGTTAGATTGTGAAGTACACAGTAATAATAAGCTACCAGTTATGTTGAGAAAATAAATGAGGAAGCAAATGGAAAACCACCCTCTATCTTCAGGATCAACGACCTAGGTATCGCATGTATTTGCTGAGCTAATAGAGTTATGTGAACTAGGCACTGGCCCATATACATCCTCTTTAAGAATAAAATTAACTGCACCCTTAGATTACAGGGAGGGGTTTTTAGAAAAAAAGTTACTCAAAAATCCCATTTCTTGATTTGTCAAAAGGTCAATTATCAAAGCATGAGAAATACATTATCCAGGAATATCTGTTAAGAGGAGATGATAGTTAATTTTGAATCAACTTTGTATGGTAGCATTTGAATTAGTAAATTTTGAGTAAGCAGATTGTTCTCCATAATGTAAAGAACAATCAGTTGAAGGCCTGAGTAGAAGAAAAGACAAGGTTCCCTGAGTAAGATGGAATTCTCCAGCAGACAGCCTTTAGCCATCATCTCCACCGTCAGCTCTCCTGAGTCTCAATCTGGCATCCTAAAGACTAGAACTGCACCATTGGCTTTTCTGAGTCTCCAGGCTGCCAGCCCACCTTGCAGATTTGGATTTACCAAGCTCCAAAACACATGATCCAATGCCATATACATATATTTGTTTCTGTTTCTCTAGAGAGCCATTATCAATATAAAGTGCCAGGAGCCAATTCCAGCAAGTCAGCAGGGCTGAATCATCTGGAGATGGCTGAGGGCATTTCCCCAAACCTGAAAAGGATGATTGCTTGCTACCAGATAGCTGAGGGCATTTTAATCTACATGTTATTGCCTCCTACTGGCCAAACACCTGAACAACCATTCCCCCCAATCTGACAATGGATTCTGTATAGTAGCCCTGGCCTTTGATGTGTATATCTACCTTGCCTTAGGACTTAGGACAATTTATGTTAACAAAGAGCAAGGGATCCTCAGACAAGGAGAACTTAGTTCCTTTAGCTAAGCTCCTCTGGCCCCCCAAATGCCTTCCAAAATTATGTTTCATCTCTGGACTCTTGATTAATTTATGCACAGCACTTCTCCAGATTCCTGAACCCTTCTAGATGCTGGAACAAGACCACCGGCAATAAAGGGCAAATTATACTAGGAAAATAAAAAAAAGTAATCAGCTCTATAGGTTCTGAAATAATGGTAAATGGTAAACAAGATAAATAAGTTTTATGGAGAAGACAAACTAACAGGCAATAAAATAAAACTGATATGCACCTAGTACAGATACCTGAACATCTAAAGGACATCAGGGAACTGATGGGCTTGGTCAATGAAAAGGAAGATGTGAATGAAAACAAGGACACCGAAGGTATACAATTTTGTGTTGTTTGTTCAAGAGCAAGTACTGAAGGTGGTAAATAAGAATCTGAAATGCCTCATAGGCAAGTGCTGCTGGACTGTGCCAGAGTCCAGTGATAAGTGTTATGTGAGTCACAGACCAGAAACTTCATGGATGTTTGGTTTGTGTTAGGGTGAGACCACTGGACAAGAACAGGATTCCTAAAGAAACTGGGAGAGTGCTCAGGCTTTATGAAATCTTAGTTTTTAAAAAATAGAAAAGGAAAAGTAAGAAAAAGAAATGTTGGGCTCTTTGGTGGAAAGAAATGCACTGAAATTAGAGTAAAAACATGGTTTATGTCATTTGCTGTCAGTGTGACCATGAGCAAATTTCTTCTCTCATCTATATATGACATCAGGAAAATAATTCCTACTCAGATAAATACTATAAATTTATCTAACATTATAGACTTTAAATAAGCATCAAATTCCTCCTTTTGGTCCTAATGTTAAATATATATCATGGTATTTTCCCTTTGACTAATTTTTAACTCGTTTTCTCTTAGTCTAGGAACAAGTTCATTTTGAGACTTTCAGTAATGAAAGGATTGACCACATTATGCCCTTCCTGGAATGAGCAGTTTGGCATATCTCCAACCCCCACCAACTCAAGGGCACCAACACAACTAGCTAGTAGAAATCTTTAGCGCCATGTGTTTTAACCAAGGTCACCTCTCCGAGAAAGGTTGTTTCCCCAGGTGGGGATCTTTCCCTGAGGTACTTGTCACTCATATTTTGTTGGTTAAGTTCTCTGTTACCTCCACTATGTATCCCACATGTGTCCCCTTCCCCTTTACAAACACCTTGAAATCGGCTGGTATAAATATGGATGTAATAAGACAATAAACGTCAGATCCTCATCAGTTCCTGACCAGAACTCCGACCAGAACTTTGGCTGGAGATCCTGGCTATAGGTCCTGACTAGGCTGCTGACCAACTGAAGGCTGTCTTCGTGTCATTCCTTCTTCGCCGACTCCGTCCACACCTTTGGGGACCCCTGGACCTGCTGGGATTGGACCCCAGCAAACCCCCACCAACTCAAGGGCACCAACACAACTAGCTAGTAGAAATCAGTTTATAAATATAAATCACTGTTATCTTTCCAGTCCCCTAAGTATAAAAGCCCAAGAAGGTTAATGGTGACCACCCCTACTTGTCACTCATATTTTGTTGGTTAAGTTCTCTGTTACCTCCACTATGTATCCCACATGTGTCCCCTTCCCCTTTACATCATTTCCAAATTAATTTAGAACTCTATTATCTTTTTTTAATGGATTTCAGAGAGGAAGGGAGAGGGAGAGATATCATCATGATGAGAGAGAATCATTGATAGGCTGCCTCCTGCACACCCCCGACTGGGGATCAAGCCCGCAACCTGGGCATGTACCCTGACTGGGAATCAAACTGTGACCTCCTGGTTCATAGGTCAATGCTCAATCACTGAGCCATGCTGGTTGGGCCAGGCCTTCATTATATTTTGTCTTGACTATGACTTGACACTAGGGATCCCAAATAAATCTCCATAAAGCACAGGTGAGATAATGTCACTTTGCTGCTCAGTCTCCTACTCTGTAAAGTGGAGATAATATTGATGCCCACCTCATGGGCTTTTGGGGAGGATTAATTAAGATAATACATGTAAAAGTTCTTAAATTACCACCTTAGTTAGAACTCATGAACAATTAGCTCTCATTTTTGTTATTATTATGGGTATCATCATCATCATGTCATCATTGTGACTGTTATTATGAAGCAGAGAGTAAAATAATGTAGCCTATTATTTGAGGACCTGCAAAGGCTAGTCTCAGCCTATCTTCTTACCCATGAAACTGGAGGCAGGGACCCTCCCAACACCCACCCCTGGGACCAGATACCGTAGAGACTCATGCCAAACAGTGTCAGGTATCAGGTAGACCAGAAAGGAGAAAACTTAAGTGTCAAAATTTCAGCATTCAGACATGAAATACCTTCTTATTTCTGAATCCAAATTATTTGCCCAGTAAAATGGGGGTGCTGGTGCTATTCTGATGATGTCCTATAATTCAGTCAGAAGAGGAGTTAGGGCAGCCTTCAAAGAGTCTGTACTCCCTTTTTTATTTTTATCCCGAATTGTTTAATATCATCACCTTATGCCTTTCTGCACAGGAAGGTAGTAAAGACAGGTATACATAAGCAATCTATAGCCAAACTGCCTAGATTTGAATCAGTAATATGGGCTTGGACAATTAACCTCACTATGACTTAATTTCATCATTTCTACAGTAACAATACAAACTGTCTCATAGAGTTTGTGAACAATAAATTGCTCGGTACCTGTATAGAGCATAAAGCAGTACCTGGCACATAGTCAGAGCTAAAAATATAGTAGGTATATTACTAGAAAGATGATAAATATCTAGAAGTGATATGTGGGATCCAATAACATCTGTATTCAACTTTTGATATGTGCTACTAAATTGATGCCCCAAAAATAGTTGTCCCAATTTACATAAACAATGGGTATACGTGTATCATTCCTCAGACCCTTGTTAGTACTAATTTATATCAATTTTTTAAAATTTTATAAATCTGTTAAAAATATAACATTGTTTTAGTCATTAACTTAAGTCAAGGCATTTTTGTGTTTCTAAATGTTTCTTTGTGTATATTAACTGCTGGAGCTATTTTTTTTTTTTTTTTACCAAATTTCTGGTTGGTTGTGCTTATTTTTACCCCATAAAGGTGGACTCAGTTCCAGCCCCTCTTCTCTGCCCTTTCCCATCACTGCAGGCTGAGGGAAATGCTGAAAGGACACTCAGAGCATGGGTTCAGACTATTTGTGTGCTGATGGGACAAGAGAAGTCCTCTGGCCCAGGCTACCTAGGCTTGAGGCTGAACTCCAGCTACCAATAGAGCCTTTGTCAGGCCTGAGAACAAGAACCAAACAAGGCAGCAAGACAGTGACTGGAACCAGTCGAGAATTCTAGGTCCTCGCCATCATCTGCTCTTCAATAACACCTAAAAAATGTAGGGCACATGTACTTAAGCAATGCATACTGAAGAAATAAATTGAGTTTACATGCTTATTCAACCAGTTACCTATTGACTGATTTATTGAGCAAGCTGTTGCCAGCTATGTACTGAAATAACAGTACAGTGTTTGGGATCATTCAAGAAATGAAGGAAGTATGTAAATACAGTACCTACTCTCAAAGGAGATTATAATAGCAACACAGAACGAAACAGCCAGAATATGGGTCTCACTATTACATCCCAGGACAGCGGCCACTGTAGATCCAAACCCTTGCATCTAACTAAACTTCAGGTCATGTGTGACAATGTTGTTTCATGATGTTCTGCCAAAGCCTCTATAAAGGACATGAACTCTATGGAAAGTGTTATTCTGAATGAAATGAAGAAAAAAATAGTACCAATGTTTAGCTCATGGTCAGGTGACTATAAAAAGCCAGACTTGTGAAAGTTCTCTTTTCTCTTAATTCCCTGCTAGGATTATCATCTATCACTTGACATTTCCTCTTGGATGTCTCAAATATGTTTCAGACTAACATGTTCAAAATCAGACCATTAGCAGGTCCCACCCTGCCCCCAACCTTGGCTGCTGGTCACAGTTTCTTGCCTCAGAGGATAATATCATCACCCCGTCAGTCATTATACAAACCAAACAGTACTCATCTTTGATTCTTCTCTCCCTCAACCCACATCCACTCCATCATCCAATTCAATTCTTGAATTATAGTCATCTAGGTTTTCCTTTGCCAACCTCCACCTCCATCACCCTGTGTTTTAAGCTATCCTCCTCTCTCACACTTCTGCTTCTCTTATTGTTAGAACATTCCAATTTGTATCTCTGCATACATTCAGATCTTTCTCTAATGTGTCTTCTACAAGAGTCAGAATTACCTTTTTAAAAGCCAAATCATTCATTGATATTCCTGGAAGCATGAACAGCTTCCCACTGCTCTTCAGAAGAATTAAGGCAAACTTAGAATGCACTTCAAGACCCTGCATCATCCATCACCCACACCTAGCCCTGGAACCATACTCTGTATAACAGCTCTCTCACTTGCTGCATTCTATCCACAGAAGCCTTCCCTGGGCCCTTCATGCCCCCTGGGCTCCTCCTTCCAAGGGCCCTCTGCAGTGCCGCTGCCCTCCTTGCTCCTCCTAATTCTCTCTGTGGCTCTCTTGTATACACTTGCCACAGCTGCAATTTTTAATTTCTATGTGTTTGTTTTTTCAATTTATCAGGAATGTTTTTCCATATCAATAAACACTTTTTACATTATATTAAATTACTACCTGGTATTATTGTACTTGACTAGGTCATAATTTGCTTTTGGAATATTAGAATTTTTTTCTTTTGCACCTAAAAATTCTCTGGTGACAATCATTGAAGCTATAACCTTATGCTATGAATTTGTTAAATCAACATTTGTTAAATGGAGAAGGTGGTGGATGGTGAGCCATGGTTCAACAAAAACCACAAGAGACATTGAAATAGAAAAGTGTATTACTCATAGGGCTTGGTGGAGGAACACAACACGCCCCTGGGGGCCACATGGGGAAGTCAAGGCAGGGTGCAGGCACAGAAAGACAGGCAGGGCCTGGGCACAGACCTTTGTTAGGGTCTAGGGATGGAGTACTTTGAGGTTCCCAAGCTAAGGCCAGATTGGTTCATTCAAACCAAAAAAGCAGGGATTTGATAAGCTCCACAGTGGTCCTAAGAGGTACGCAAGGGGATGTCCCTGCGAAGTGGGGGGACATTATCACCAGGGATGGTGGAGAAGGCATATCAGGAACAACATTTGCTTCTGACCCTAGAGCTGTCATCTAGGGCATGTGTTTGCATGAGGGGGCTGGTGTCAGTTTAAGGCCCCTGAAGGCACTTGACCAAACAAAATGGATTCCCAGGCAGCAGTACTATGAAGCAGCTTTGCTAAACTCTTGACAACTTATGAACACACAATAAACACACAGCGTTTTCCTTGGAATACATTTTTATATTTAGAAATGCTTGGTCAAAAGGCATACAAAAATTTTAAGCTTTTTCTTGCCCTGACAAAGTGCCCACTAGAAAGGTAGCAATTTATGTCTCTGTCAATATAGCTGAGAACTCCTGTGCCATATCCCTTCTACAGTAGTAGATATAATCTGTTTTATTAAAAACCTTTGGCAATTTGACAGATAAATAAATATTGCTTTGTGTTTAATTTGCTTTTCTTCGATTATTTGTGGCTAAACATTTTTAAAATTTCTTTCTTGACCATTTGCAATTCTTCTTTTGGGAATTAAATTGATTCTGTTCTTGATGATACAAGGTTGGGTTAAGCATGTGGACTATTTCATGGTGAGTTCTTGGGAGGTGAAAGGGACATGGAGGTTTCTTTCTCTGAATTCTCAATAGTTTATCATTGGCTTTCAGCCTTTCTGTGTTTGCTCATTTTAATCTCTCTTAATTTTGTACCAGCTATCACTTCTTGCTACTCTTATATAACTCTAGCTGTTACACTGTACTTACTTTTTTCATATCTTCTTTCTAATCTTCCATGAATATAAACAAACAAAAAAACAAACAAATGGGGGGGGGGATAATCAAACTTGTTAGAACTTTCCTAAACAAAATGAAAAATTAACTCTGAAAGTTGCCCTGGGCACCCACTGGGTTGCTCAGAGAACTGTGTCCTGCAGATAATGGCTATTCCCAGGTAGGTCCATCTGACTGGCTAAGAAACTTCTGCATTTGTACTTTAGTGTTTTTCCTTTCCAATGGGAACTATCTGAGCTCTTACACACAAGAAGACTCTGGGAAGCTGTGAGTCAGCAATGGATGGGAAACAGGCCTGCTACAGCCACGAAGTCCTGGGAATCCCCTGACAGCCTGTCCATGAGAACCATCTGGTCAAACCAGGAAAAATCAAAATAACTCCTCCCCGCTTCATCCTGGGCCCAGATTAGCAAAGAAGAGCACTCTCTTCCCCAGGAGGATTTACCTCTAAATTTAGTCCCTGACTCTCAGACACCTCGCTGCATAAATAGGCTAAGACAGATTGTTCCGAGAGCTTCCGAAAAAGTCAGATAAACTGGAACAAGTTTGGAAAGGAGCCAAAATAATTAATAGAAACGGTTCCATTGCTGTCTTGTTTCTCTCCCTAATTAATATTTATACGCACACATTCCAGAGACATCGCTGCTTGCTTAAGAATACACTACTGCAATATTGCTGGCTACAGCTGCTTTTGCAGTAAGAGTTCAATGCAGGAGCCTACAATTGACAGAGTATTACCTGGGTAATTAAATTTCCTAAAGGGGAGGAGCTATTTCTCTCTTCCTAAAAAACAACACAACATGGATTTATCAACTGCAGGTAGAGAAGATCCTAAAATGGCAGAAGGAGTCTTGGAAATCAGAAAGTGTGTTAAGGTTTCCTCTTCAAAGAGGTGTCGCAGATGAGAATTACCGAACTGTGAGGTCTTGTTCCTAGAGAAGGTGGGGCAGGTGTCTACGGAAAAGCAGAGACTTTTGATGGAGGCAGCGCTTCTATTGGTAGTAAATGCTGTATGTCTTCACAGTGACTTTGCTGTGACAGCTCTGCTCTGATAAATCACAACCTGAGCAGCTCCTAATCAGGAAGTTTCATTCATGCCAATGAGTCATGTGACATTGTCCCTGCAGCAGGTCAACAGCATGCCCTGGAGTCCAAAACCCCTAATTACAGCACAGTTAAAGAGCACCCGTGAGTCCTCGACATCACCACCAGCCACACGCATGGGGAACCCACTGTGGTTTACAGTGAGGGTCTTAAGTCACTCCAGACTCTTCTTCTTAAAAAAAAAAAAAATAGCGTTCCCAGCTTTCCACTGGCAGGCTAGATTTGGCTGCAATCCTGAAGGAAATTCTAGTACTTTTGTTATTTAGCACATATATAAAACTTACGACCTTCCAAGTGCTTTGCAATCATTGATTAGTTATTAGCCAACTCATGATGGATGAGTGTGCAGTTCCTAAATTATACTCTGCCCCAAAGCAAGCAGCATCTGTCTCTTTCCCTCCCTCCCTAGCTCCCCTCCTCCCAGGTCCACCCTAATTAATCTGGCCAGGGTCCGAGGGGAAGCTCTCCCTCCTGCAAGGCTGGAGCTCCTAAAACCTCTGACCACCTCCCTTCAGCGGCTCCCTGATGCTACACCATAAACTCCCTTTTCATCACCAGGTCTGTCAGTCACACTAAATTGGTAAATCATTTCTCTTGTTGGAGGTTTTGGCTTGGCCTCCCCTGCCCTCCCATACTCTTCCAGTCGGGAACAAATAGTACTCTAACCTGTTTATTAATAAAACATTTGCCTCCCCTAACTCAAGCGGTAAGTAATTTGAAGTGACATTGCTGTTATGTTCACGGCTATTTTTCAGTACCTCTGAGAAATGCAGATATTTATCCCTGTTTTGGGAAGCCCAAATTTGCACCTTCAGTTTTTTGTTAAAGGCACATCTCACTTTGTAGTTTGCCTGCTTTTTTCAGCTGCCTTTTTTTAGTGTTTGTAATGTCTATAGGTTCCTGTTGCTGGGGAGACTCTAGGGAAGGCAAAGAGAAACACTGGGCATTTTTGAAATCCTGCCAAAAGCACTGTGCCATCTTTCACACTCTATTCGAACGGATTGCTTAACTGCATAAAGATGCCAAGTCCTAGTCAAGGTATTATTTTGTTATATACCCCAAATGATCCTTAATCTAATTTTGCTCTTTGTCTAAAATTGTTTTAGTACAGACTGCAGTGCTTATAGCAATACCAAGGAAACGTATTGGCTCCAACCCGGTCCTCCAGGATCAGCATCCAGCCTGGTCTTAGCACTGTGTCAGGAAGCTGACCTTGTTCCATTTTTTCCTCCTCCAGGTTCCCTGCCCACCCCAGCCCAACTAGGCCTAATACCAGAAACAATTACTGTTTACCAAAGAATCAGACTTTAATCCCCCCTCACCCCTTTGCTAGATAACACCAGGAGTTTAATTCACAGTTGCATTCCTACAGTATTCCCACTGCCTCTAATTAATGTGCATCCAGAAGGGTCTTACTTTCTGGCATCCTGACTAATTGCTTATACCCAGTTTCCACTTGGAGCCAGGCCAAAAAAAAGAAGTCCTCTTCATAAGGGAAACTTCATCAATGCTTTGTGTTTGAATCTTGGAGCATACTTGAGGCTTCTAAATGTTCTTTTCCCACAAGGATTCCAGACCAAAAGGATCACCCTTAAAGCAGAGACTAGTTGCATCCATAAGGTTCCCAATAACACAGGCATTAACAATGCTGACAACTAATTAGCCAGGGCTGTATGGCAAGACCCACATCTTGTTGCTTCAACTGCACACAGAATAAGCATTTCTGCTCCTGGGAGAAAACTGATTAACCTTTATCTGCCAATTTAAGAGTCAAGAATGATGTTACAAACAATTACCCCTAGAATCAATCATTATTAGTGCATCTGTGTGCAGCAAACAATCACTTCCAAATTCTGGTATTTCTGTATATTTAATAATTTGCTAAAAAATATTTATTGAGTCAGAGATGAATTAGAGGCCAGAACTATCACCAATGCATCAAGCAAGGCTACAATGTGGTCTAGAGCTATAGGTTTATGGCCATAGAATCAAATAGAAAGTGTTGACAGGATAATAACTCCCTGCAATTATATGCCCTAATTCCAAGAACCTGTGAATATGCTTTCTTACATGGCAAAAGGAATTTTACTGATGCGATTAAGTTACGATTCTTGAGATGTAGAGATTCTCCTGGGTCCAATCTACTTACTTGGGTCCTTAAACTGAGAACCTTTCCCAGCTGTGGAGAGAGAGATGTGATCATGGAAGCAGGGTCAGAGAGATGCTGGGTTGCTGGCTTTGAAGATGGAGAAGGGAAGCCATAGGTCAAGGAATGCAGGTGGTCTCTGGAAGCTGGGAAAGGCAAGAAAAACCATTCCCCCATGGAGCCTCCAGAAAGAAGGGAAGCTCTGTGGGTACCTTGATCTTAACCCAGCAGGACCCAAGTTGCATTTTTGACCTATCTATAATAATAAGAGTGTAATCTGCTAATTAGACTGGACATCCTTCCAGACAACCTTCTGGACGAAGCCGGGGTTGCAAGGGCCAAGCCCCTTGCACAAATTTTGTGCATCGGGCCTCTAGTAACATTATCTATATATATAAAAGCCTAAGCGACCGGCCAACTGTTCGACCGTTCGACCAGTGCTATGATGCGCACTGACCACCAGGGGGCAGACACTCAACACACAGCCATGGAAACATGGAACAGACTGATGAATCTCAGAGGGAAGAGGGAAGGGGGGAGAGGGCGGGAAGAGATTAACCAAAGATCTTATATGCATACTAGAGGCCCAGTGCATGGATTCGTGCACCAGTGGGGTCCCTCAGCCTGGCCTGCGGTGATCGGGCCAAAACCAGCTCTCCAACATCCCCTGAGGGGTGCCAGATTGCAAGAGGGCACAGGCCAGGCCAAGGGACCCCACTGGTGCACAAGTCCGTGCACTGGGCTTCTAGTAAGATAATAAACTTCATAGTTTTAAGCCACTAAGTTTGTGTAATTTGCTATGGTAGTGCTAAGAAACCAACATGGGAGTTTGTGTTAAAGTAAAATTGTGACACTTATTAACTGTGTGATTTAACAGTGTTGCATAACCTTCTCAGTGCCTCGGTTTCTTTATCTGGAAAGTAACTATAAGAATACCACTTTACAGGGCAGTGATGAGAAAAACACACAGGTGAAGCCTCTGGCACCATGGGTGTTCAGTGAATAGATGCTGAACATACTGTTGACACACAACTCTTGAGAATCATCTCTACCAAGTCATCAAGGGGTTGAATATAACATCCTGCTGGTAGTTTGAGCACCCCATCAGGTCCAAGTAGGCAGCGGAGAAGTGGAGATAATATAGGATGGGAGAAGAGGACCCTATCGTGAGCTCACTGGAGATTATACTTCAACATCCTGCCTGATTAAAACTTATAGTTTTCCTCATCTTACGAAGGTCCTGGGGTGTTCTGTTTAGCAAGGAGCACCACTCTTCATCAGAGTGTGCCGTTCACATTTAGCTGCATCCCTGAGCACTAAGTATAGGTAAAGCATATATCTAGCTACATTGTGGTTGCCATTTTCTCTCCATTCACATTAATTCTGATCAACCATGAAGATGCAATTGAGGTCACATTCCAAATAGAGAATCCCACGGTAAAGAAAGAGCTCTGAGTCTCTTGCTAGCCCATAAAGATCTCCCAACATTGGTTGATCAGATTACATAGCAAAAGCAGAGAACTGTTGACATAAAAAATTGAGTCCTGGCTGGTTTTGCTCAGTGGTTAGAGTGTCAGCCCATGAACTGAAGGGTTTCAGGTTCATTTTTGGTCAAGGGCACATGCCTCTTGCAGGGTTGATCCCTAGCCCCAGCCAGGGCACATGCCTGAGGCAACTAATCCGTGTGTCTCTCTCACATCCATGTGTCTCACCCGCCCTTCCACTCTCTCTAAAAGTCAATGGAAAGCCCTGACTGGTTTGGTTCACTGGATAGAGCGTCGGCCTGCGGACTGAAGGGTCCCTGGTTCGATTCCGGTCAAGGGCACGTACCTTGGTTGCGGGCCCATCTCTAGTGGGGGCTGTGTAGGAGGCAGCTGATCGATGTTTCTCTCTCATCAATGTTTCTAACTCTCTATCCCTCTCCCTTCCTCGCTGCAAAAAATCAATAAAATATATTTAAAAAATAAATAAATAAAAGTCAATGGAAAAAACATCCTCGGGTAAGGATTAACAATAATAATAATAATAATAATAATAATAATAATAATTTTTTTTTAAAAAAATGAGCACGCTCACAAACTCCTCTTCCCTTCTTGATGGACCACCATTGATTGGCTTTGCTGCCAGCAACCACTGAGGGCTCACTGCTTTGATGTACATAACAATCCTTGCTGGTTACCATACTGTTACTACCATTACAGCCTCAGGAGAAATGATACAGCTACTTTATTTACTTTTTTTTAAATTGTCTTTATTGATATTTAGGGAGAGAGGAAGGGAAAAGGATGAGAAACATCTTGGATGGGCTGCCTCTTGCATGCCGCGCCACCCACCCCCTCCCACCACCACCACCACCACCCCGCCACTGGGGATGGAGCCTACAACTTGGGCATGTGCCCTGACTAGGGAATTGAACCTGTGACCTCTTAGTTCCTGGGCCATCTCTCAACTGCTGAGCCACACCAGCCAGGCTGTTTATATTTTACATTGTTCCAAGTATAGAACATACCCTTCCCCTTAATCTTTCTCAAAATATAAAAGATTGTTCTATTATGCTTGCTGAGGGTTAACAGATGGCCCAGGGATAATGGAAGGGCAACAAGGAAGACACAGAATGATTTACAACAAACTGTGTGAACCCAGACAACTCCCAGTGTTCCTTAAAGAGCCATGTCCCTTCCCCGCCATGGCTGCCTCCCTGTAGCCAAGGTCAGATTCCCATCCTCATTGTCAGAAAAGCTTGGGTCATCTCTATGGCTCAGATCGACTGTCTCTCAGCCTCCTGGGAAGGGAAAGCTTTTATTTCATCACAAAATGTGTATCTTAAGTCCTCAATTCCCATGCTGAAATTTACTTTCTTGTAGAATTATTAACAACATAGTATTTTCCTTTGGAACTCCAAAGATAGCCACACGATCATCTCAAATCTGTACATTTCCTAAGGTATTAATCATCATGTTTTAAATAATGAAGTTGTTTTCATTCTATCCTAATTACTGGTTTGAAGACTTGGGATCCCTGACTCATACATGCCAGACAGTGTTATCTTAATTTTTATTATTATTATTTTTAATCCTCACTCAAGAATATTTTTTCCATTGATTTCTAGAGAGAGTGGAAGGGAGGCAAGAGGGGGAGATAAAAAGAGAGGGAAACATCAATGTAAGAGAGACATATCTATTGGTTGCTTCCTGCATGGGCCCCTACTGGGCTGAGGAACCTGCAACTGAGGTACTTGCCCTTGACCAGGAATTGAACCCATGACCCTTTGGTCCGCAGGCTAGTGCTCTAACCACTGAGCGACTGGCCAAAGCACACTGGGTTATCTTGACACATGAGTAAAGATGTAAGTATGACATGGGTTATCCCAGGCTTGTGACCACACTGAGTGGAGAAATCATACTGGGCTTCACAAGTCTGCCAAAGAAAGTATTTCTTTTAATAATATGGAAAGAAGTGCCAAATGGTTTAAAATTATTTTATCTGTACAATGCCAATCACAGATTTGTTTTCATTCTAAAACTTTACAATTGAGACTTAGAAATTATACTACTTGTCAGACCAACACAAGTGGGCAAAATATAAAGCAAACTTTTTTGGTCAGAATAAGTTGGCTTCTAATACCCAGGTTTTTAGTCATTACTCAGCAGCATGTAGCAGAGATAGAATGGAGAAGTGGAAGGGAAGTTAATATTTGATGACAGTGAAGGGTGAACATTTTTACATAGGCTATCTCATTTAATCATGACAAACACCCTGAAAGGCAGGGGTTGTTATTTGCATTTAATGAATAAATAAGATGAGATTCATACTTGAGCAATGTCATGCAGCTGGTAAGTAGAAACATTGCAATTTTTATTCAGTTCTCTTTGGCTGCATGCCTGTGGTCTATCTTTTAAAGTGACTTAAATAAAACCTAGTAAGACATGAACTTTAAATGATATATATCTACAGTAGAGGATAACAAATTTAAACTTTTGCAAAACAAACATTGCCGGGGTTCTTGTCCCAGCATCAAGAAGGGTTCAGGAATCTGGAGAAGGCTGTGCGTAGATGCCATAGGAATCCAGAGACTAATAAAGAGTCCGGAGACAAAATATAATTTTGAAAGGCATTGGGGGTCAAAGGAACTTAGCTAAAGGAGCTAAATTCTAAGATCTTAAGTCTAAGGCAGTGGTTCTTAACCTTCCTAATGCCGTGACCCTTTAATACAGTTCCTCATGTTGTGGTGACCCCCGACCATAAAATTATTTCCGTTGCTACTTCATAACTGTAATTTTGCTACTGTTATGAATCGTAATGTAAATATCTGATATGCAGGATGTATTTTCATTGTTACAAATTGAACATAATTAAAGCATAGTGATTAATCACAAAAACAATATGTAATTATATATGTGTCTTCCGATGGTCTTAGGCGACCCCTGTGAAAGGGTCGTTCGTGACCCATAGGTTAAGAACCGCTGGTCTAAGGTCTTAGGTTCTCTCCTGTCCCTAGGACCCCATGCTTTTTATTAACACAATTTGTCCTGAGGCGAGGCAGAGATATACACTTCAAAGGGTCAGGGTTTGGTACAGAGTCCATTGCCAGAATGGGGGAATTAGCCTACAGCTCTTCAGGTGTTTGGCCAGTAGGAGGCAATAACATGTAGATTAAGATGCCTTTTCGTTGTCTGGCAGCCACAATCAATTTAATGTATCCTATTCTGTTTTGGGGAAATGCCTTCAGCCATTCCCAACTGGTGACTACATGTGTGACTCAACCCTGTTGAGTCCCCAAGTCTCATCAACATTTTGATGAAACTCTTGAAATTATGACATGCTGGAATTGGTCTCCGGCAAAACATTTCTTTCTTTAAGAAGCATCCATTGTCAGGCTATGCACAAATAACTTATGACTTGGCCAATATGGGATAGCTGACTGGCTTCGGCTGCCTGAAGGGTAGGCTCTCTCCTCTAGACAAACTGAGTTAATTGCAAGAAACATTTTTTGTTGTTGTTAATCATTTCATGAATTAACTCTGGTGAGAAAAGAAAAGAACCGTTACATCCAGGTTTGCTGAACTGGAAATAAAGAATTACAAATGCTATGTGCTTGCTAAGAGATCCTACCTTAGCTTATACATCCTGTGAGGAACGTATGAATGATATCGATGATTTGACTTTTACAGGTGAGAAATCTGTGTCTCAGAGATGTTACACAGCTTGCAAGCAACGAAGCCAAGAATCAAATCCAAGTTTATGTGATTCCAAGTTCGGTACACTTTCCACTGTATCTTACAGAATTAGAAATTTCAGGCAGCGTGTAAAATGTGTTCTGCTGAGCACAGGCTGTATAATGTGCGTCTGAGAGTTCAGTGGTGAAGCCGAGTGACCAGTGGTGCAGTGCTGAGTCAGTGTAGCAGGAATAGATTTCCCAAGAGCATGTTTGACGGGAAGATTTGCTGGTGGGTCAGTTGATGGACCCTGGGGTCATTTATCTTCTTGGAAAGCGGTGGGAAAAGTTTGATGGATAAGAAAGAGATAAGCCGAAACCGGTTTGGCTCAGTGGATAGAGCGACGGCCTGCGAACTGAAGGGTCCCGGGTTCGATTCCAGTCAAGGGCATGGACCTGGGTTGCAGGCACATCCCCAGTGGGAGATGTGCAGGAGGCAGCTGATCGATGTTTCTAACTCTCTATCTCTCTCCCTTCCTCTCTGTAAAAAATCAGTAAAATATATTAAAAAAAAAGAAAGAGATAAAAAGATTTCCATTAAAAATGAAAAAAAATCAGAAATTCCTAACTTTTGTTTTTAAATTCCTCTTTGCCAAGAAACTTATGGGCAAATATATAAAGCATTATAATATGAAACAATAAGTACAAAATTCAAAAAGAGCAACATTCTCTATAAATTTCCAAAAGGAACAGACCAATAGCAAATAAATGCACTGTTTTATGCCTTGAAAGTGAACTGTATAGTTAA
Organism: Myotis lucifugus; assembly: GCF_000147115.1. Lineage (NCBI taxonomy): Eukaryota > Metazoa > Chordata > Mammalia > Chiroptera > Vespertilionidae > Myotis > Myotis lucifugus. The sequence goes on from NW_005871152.1 coordinate 1,165,288, forward strand.
GAAGTGTTTGACTTAATATGTTAAAATAAACAGGCATTCTCCTTTTTCAGACATGCCTAACTTGGAGGCTTAAATAGACACTTCAAGTAACTTGTCTGTAGGAAGAACATTTGGCAGTTGATTTAGAAACTAATTTAGATGTCTTCAAATTTCCTTAGTTACATCCTTGATCTAGTGGTAAAAGTAGACTAAGGTATATAAAGAAAAAAAGAAATAAAGCAAATTTTATACCAGTGTACATTCAATAATACCATATTAAAGACAGATAAAAATTACACACACACACACACACACACACACTGAAGAAAAGACGTAAAGGAAAGAGCCAGAGGCAGAGGTGGTTCAGAAAAGGATTTGTTCATACAGGTTGACAGTTTTTAAAAGTTTAAAACATTTCTCTTTTCGCTTTTATTTCTGTCGCAGTGAACAAAACAAAATATTTTTTTCCTGTAGCATGTGACAACACATCCTTTTCTGCCTTGGTCTTGAAATGCTCAAGTGCAGATCTCTGTCAGAGAGTGTGGATAATTGTGTGATGCAGAAATAAAAGAGAAAGGATCTGAATTAGAAAACAAAATTCATATCAACTGTCAAAAAATCCAGTCAGTCAGTCACAGTTATTTTGGGGCACTGACTATGTGCCATAGACCTACGTCTTTGAACTAACATTGGATTTGCTACCTTGAAACTCAAAGCTCACATATAACAAAGTGACACATGAAGTGGATTTTAATGATGTTTATGTATATTGCTATCATAAAAAATACTATTTACTTGAAGGATTTCCCCTTCCTTCGATGTAGGAATAACTAGTATCAGACTTGACTCCCTGCCATAAATAAACAAAAATTTGACAGAATATATAAGGCTACTATACTCAGACACTGGATAATAAACAATAGTTCCATAGTTCTTGAAAGAATTGAAACAGAAGAGGTGAGCCCTGTGATCTACCCTGTTCTCTGCCTGGATAGATACCATTTCCCAAAGGCAGCAAGAGAAGTACAACCCAAACACTGCCCAGTGGTCCCTTGGAGCTGAGGAGGCAAAGATCAGAGAGCAGGGCTCCTGGAAGGAACCCTGGAAGTTGTAGCCCAGATGAGCTGTTCAGTAGGAGGCAACAGGATCCCATGGACGCATGAATGGGGGACAGAGAATTGCTACAGAGTCCTGGACAAGGACTGGGCAGCACATGTTCAGTGAAGACCCACAAGGTTAATAATGGCATGGAGATATTTTAGGAGCTTTTAAATACTGGCCCAGTCAGAGTGAAAAGACACTGTTCACACCCTGAGCATGGAGCTGAAACACTAGAACGGCCACACCCCCACAGTAAGAATGTCTTAGTGCAAAATTTCTCTAGACCTGCCCTTACGAATACTAAACAAACCTTCAACAGGATAAAGGAAACTTTCCAATAATCAATTGCTTGCCAGAAAAAAAGCTCAATGATTTTTAAGGAAGATAACATAGTCCAAATTTTGCATATCATCCGCAATGCTCAGCATATAATTTTTAAAAATTCTATATATGCAAAGATGCAGGCAAATATGATTCACAATCAAGAAAAATATCAATCATGCTCTGACCGGTTTGGCTTAGTGGATGGAGCGTCAGCCTGCGGACTGAAGGGTCCCGGGTTCAATTCCGGTCAAGGGCATGTACCTTGGTTGCGGGCACATCCCCAGTCGGGGGTGTGCAGGAGGCAGCTGATCAATGTTTCTCTCTCATTGATGTTTCTGGCTCTCTGTCCCTCTCCCTTCCTCTCTGTAAAAAATCAATAAAATATATTTTAAAAAAATATCAATCAAAGGAAAAACACTGTTAAATTCCCCCAGATATTATAATTAGCAGACAATTACTTGAAAGCAGCTATTAAATAGCTATGAAGGATTTAAACAAAACAAAAGAATGAACTCAAGTCCTGATTAGGAATCTCACCCAAGAAATGAAAATAATTTTTAAAACCCAATAGAAATGCTAACTCTGAAAATTACAATATCTAAAATTTTAAAATATTCACTGCTTAGCATTAAAATAAGATTAGAAGCAGCAATAGGAAGAGTCAATAAGCTTAAAGATATATCCATAGAAATTAACCACTCTTACTGAAAAACAGAGAAACAGAATTGAAAAATAGTCTAATGGAAGAATATATATGTAATTAGTCTCATAATAAGAGAAGAGAGAAAATGGGTCCGAAAAAATATTTATAAAATTTGGTAAAAAATATAAATGTGCAGACCCAAAAGGTTTACCTAGCTTCCAGGAGGATAAACAACAATGAAATCAAACTTAGTCACATCACAGTAATACTGCTGAAAATCAAAAATAAAGAAAAAGCCCTGGCCAATTTGGCCTGCAGACTGAAGGGTCCCAGGTTCAATTCCAGTCAGCGGCACATGTCCAGGTTGCGGGCTCGATCCCCAGTGGGGTCTTGCAGGAGGCAGCCCATCAACAATTCTTTCTTGTTATTGATGTTTCCATCTTTCTCTCCTTCTCCCTTCCTCTTTGAAATCAATAAACATATATTTAAAAATAAATAAAGAAATAAAATAAAATAAAATAAAGAAAAAAGTATCTTTAAAGGCCCCACAGGAACATGTTACATTATATTCAAGAAAACACAATAGTGACAACTGACTCCTCATTTGAAACAATGGAGGCCAGAAGACAAAGAGATAATATCTTAAAGAAGTGGAATTTGGGGATGGGGAGTGGACACAGGAAGTGATTGTCTACCAAGAAATAAATGTCTAGTGAACACATACCACAAAAGTGAGAATAAAATATATTTTCAGAGGAATGAAAGCTGAGAGAATGTGTTGCCAACATTTCTGTACCATGGAAATGCTAAAGGAATTTTTCCAGGCTGATAGTAAATGATACAGAATGAAAACCAATCTACAGAAAGCAAAGGAGAGCTCAGAAAAAAGTAATTCATGCCTACGTAAATTTAAAAAAGAGTAGCACTGGCCAGTGTTGTCACATGAACCAAAAGGTTGCAGGTTCAATTCCAGGTCAGGGAACATGCCCAGATTGTGTGCTCGATCCTCAGTGGGGGGAGTGCAGGAGGCAGCTGATCAATGGTTCTCTCCCTCACCCTTTCTCTCTCTGTAAAATCAATAAAGACATAATTTTAAAAAGAGTAGCATTTTTCTTATTTTAATATCTTTAAAAGGCAAATGACTATTTGAAACAATAATAATAGCATTGTAATATGTGTCTATAATGTATAAAGAAGTAAAATATATGGAAAAATAGCATAAAGGAGGAGGTAAATGGAATTAAACTATTAGATGTATATATTCATGAAATAGGATCCTTAAACAGTGAAGTATAAAGTATTTCAATATGATTGTCTAAGAATACTGTGATAATTTAATATTTTATATTGGGATCTCTAGAGAAACTAACTAAAAATGAATTTTAAAAGCTAGAACAATCCAAATATATATTTGATAGGTGGACAGATTTAAAAAAACAACTATGTTATATTCAAACTAGAGGCCCGGTGCACGAGATTCTTGCACTGGTGGGGGGCGTGGCCTATGGGGATTGGCCCGCTGTGGGAGTTCTGCTCATCCTGGTCAGCCAAGTGGCACTCCCACTGTGGGAGCGCACTGACCACCAGGGGGCAGCTCTTGCATTGAGCATCTGCCCTCTGGTGGTCAGTGCGCATCATAGCAACTGGTCAACCGTTCGTTCTGGTCATTCTGCCGTTTGGTCACTGGGCTTTTATTATATAGGGTAATTGAATTTTAGTTAAAAATTAAAAATAAATAAATTTCTGGTACACAAAACAACATGGATAAATTTTCTAGACATTATTTTGGCCCAAAGAAGCCAAACATAAAATCTGTAATGTCTAAGATGATAGAAATCAGATCAGCCTTAGCTTGGGACAGAGAGAGTGTTTTGATTCCAAAGGGACACAAATAAATATTATCAGATATTTATAGGAGTGATGTTTTCATGGGTTTATACCTTTGTCAAAATTGACTGAACTATGTACCTAAAATCACTGCATTTCATTATATGAAAATTATATCTCAATAAAGTTCATTTTGAAAATAACACGTTTTAAATGTAGAAGAAACTAAGAAAATCACAAAGAAAAAAAGAAAAATTACTCATAAACACATCACCCACAGATAATGATTTAAGTTTTGATGTATCTGTACATATATTTTTTACTTTTCTTTCTACAAATTTTTCACACTATAAATAACGTTCTGTGGCCTTCTTTTCATTTTAAACTTTAGCAGTGGTAAAAACATTTCATATCAATAAACATACTATTCCAGTATTTTTAAAATTATTACATAGTGTAAATGTACCTAGATGAAAGGTTTATAGAGATGTACAAAAATATTAAGTAAAGCAGTAAATTTTTTAAAATTTATTTTTCATTGCAAATTTATTTGGATTATTGAGCTCTCATTTCCACTGAGGATTAAATTCGCCAAGTGAATGAATTGCTATCTTCTTACTTAAAAACTCCCTTGAGGATCATTCCTTTGTCTCTCAGGGTTTCTCCCCACGTTTCTTGGATTCCCTTTCCCAAGAAGCTATCTCAGGGCAATGATGGCATCTTGGTAGCATTACATGAGGGGCATCAGGGCCTCAGACTGTTTTTTGGGGTCCGTGTAGTATTCCCTATAGTGCAGCTGAGCTGAACTGGTCCCTACTTGTCCTTCAACAGTATCTACTTGGCTATGACTAGTGTTGTCTTGCCTTTGGGAGTCCTGTTGGTGACTGTGGACCTTGGCCTTAGCTCCACTCTCAGCAACATCGTTGTGCCTTCTAGTCATGAACCCCAAATTCTTCAATTCCATTGGTCCTGTTAGAATATCTGCATCTTGCTTAGGGAGCCTGATAATTCTCAGCTGTACATTCTACTTTATGCTGGAGTGTTCAAGACACTGACATTTCCTCAGCCCCACCTGTCAAGGTTCCTCCATAGCCACTATGTCTTATCATTGTAAGCACTAGTTGGAAAAGGACTGTGTTGAATTGAAAATGCTTCTGAGAAGCTTACATCCTCCCCAGACTATGCCTGTATATTCTTTGAATTCTACAAATCTACTAGTGTTTCTTCTTCCACTACCAAGACTCAACTAAGAAAAAGGAGCCATGAAATTTTCTTCTCTATTTTTGACCTTTCCTTCTTCTCTTTCTTGCTTTATCCTGCCCATCCCCAATTCCAGGATGGAATTTTCCTTTAATAATTGGCAAAATTTTCATTTATAGCCCATTGTCCTCCTGGTTATTCTTTAATTTTCTCTATAGCCAACCCTCCAGTGGTTCTCAACCTTCTGGCCCTTTAAATATAGTTCCTCATGTTGTGACCCAACCATAAAATCATTTTCGTTGCTACTTCATAACTGTAATGTTGCTACTGTTATGAATTGTAATGTAAATATCTGATATGCAGGATGGTCTTAGGCGACCCCGTGAAAGGGTCGTTCAACCGCCAAAGGGGTCGCGACCCACAGGTTGAGAACTGCTGCTCTATGTATTGGTTCTCAACATATAAAATCCTACCTATATAAGTTGAAAGTCTATCTACTAATTTTAAAATAGAATTGTTTGAAACTCAAAGCAATGACATCTTATGTCTCTATTTTCTTTCCAGGGACCATAAGCTCAGCCTGAAGGCCTAGTAGTAAATGAAAAAGGGAGGAGCAGAAAAAAACCAAGAAGATAAAATGCATTCTGTCATATGTCAAACAGCATCTGTTTTCAATAGTATTCCATTGTATGCATGCACCAAAATGTTGAAAATGTAGGCTTCTATTCATTTTCCACCCTTATTTTTTTAAGTTGAAAAAGAGAATTTTAAGAGGGCTAGAAACCAGGCCTTACAGGGAGATGATAGAAAGATATGGGAAGAAAAGCTAGTGCCACTGCTCAGCCCCCTTCCTCCTCCAGACCACTCGCTGTCCTTACTCCTGGAGCCTTCAGAGTAGAAGTATGTTCATCTGGATCCCATCAGAACCTCCTCTAATGAGCTCATCAGTGCTCCTTGTGTGTGTGCTTGCTTCCTCAGATACAATGCCTGAAATATCTTGGCGGCTTAAGCCAGCAGTTTCCTATCTAGGAGAAACAAATAGATTTTTCCATCCATGTTGACTTACTATTTATAATAAACTAAATGTCAAGCATGAAACCAATAGGCATTTTTGAAGGAATTTCAATCATTTACACTTCTTTTATTGAAAACCCAATTTCTATTGAACAAGCTCTTCCCCTAATCACCACACCTAATCCATCACCAAGTCCTCTAAGTTCTACTTTCAAAATCCTTCTCAAATCTTGCCCAGTGCTCCTTATACCCAGTTCCATAATGCGAATGCACATCTGCTTCTTCCCTGGGCTTTTTAGAAGCCTAATGACAGCTTTTATTCTTACTCCCTACAACCTTTCACATAGCTTCTAATGCAAGTGCCATTTCAGGTGTGCCTTTGCTTATAGGTGGGAGAATGAGCCACACATAAAAGGAATAGCATGGTTGAATTCAGCTCCCTAGAAGTGAGTTTTGGGGTCAATGGTGAGAAGATAAGTTTTAAAGACTACAGAGTTAGCCAGATCTCAATGGTCCCAATCTACATTAGTCAGCTCAGGCTGCCCTACAAAATATCATAGACTTGTGGCTCAAACAACAAACATTTATTTTCTCACAGTTGTGGAGGCTAGAAGTCTAAGATTAGGGTGTCACCATGATTAGGTTCTGATGAGGGCTCTCTCTGGCTTGCAGATGGCCACCTTTCTCATTGTGTACTCATATGATCTTTCCATATGTGCAAGCATGGGCATAAGGAGAGAGAGAACAAATCCTGGTCTCTCTTCCTCTTCTCATAAGAACAATATTTCTATCAGATCAGAGATCCATGCATTGGGATTTATGGCTTTAACATGAATTTGTGTTAAATATAATTCATTCCATAGCATTTCCACCCAGCACCCAAAATCCATGTCTTTATTGCATGTAAAATACATTCATCTTATCCCAGTAGCCCCCAAAGTCTTAAATCATTCCAGTATCAACTCTAGACTAAAGTCCAAAATCTTATCTAAATATCCTTCTAAATCAGGTATGGGTGAGACTGGATGTACAAAGCAAAATTCTCCATTTGTGAACCTGTGAACCAGACAAATAATGTGCTTCCAAAATACAATGATGGAACAGGCATAGGATAGACATTCCCATTCCAACAGAGAGAAATGGGAAAGGTAAAGTGGTAACGAGTCCCAAGAAAGTCCAAAGGCTAACAAGAAAATTCCATTAAATCTTAAGGTTCAAGAATAATCCTCTTTGGCTCAATGTCCCTCATTCCATGCCCACTGGAGTGGCAGCATCACTACCTGCAGCTCTCTGAGGTGGCCCCTTCTCTGAAACCAAGAAGGAAATGGCCTTGTCCCATGGCCCTGTGGTGGGAGTGGAAGCCCTGGTGATATGTGAATCAAATTCTTCACTTTCCTTGAAGAATTCTGCATGTTACAGTAGGTCAATGATCTGGCCCTGTGCAACCCAAGAAGTTGGACGGCTCTCCTTCATTCTCTTCCACTTTTGCTCTTCCCTTTAAACTGACAGTGTCTCTGATGGGATAATCCCATTTTTTATCCCTGGTTTCTGCTGAGATGGTTGATTAACATCATGGAAAGTTCTTTAAGGAGTGATTATCCAGTCACCTCCTTAGTGTTCTCTACAAAACAAGCCTTTTTGTTTTGTTTTGTTTTGTTTTGCATATGGATATGTGGATAATCTTTCAAATTTTTGAATTCTTTCTTTCTTTGTGCTTAACAATGACCTCTTTGACTCATCTCTCTCCTCTTTTTTACTCTAAGCTATCAGAAGCAAACAAGTCACTCTTTCCACACTTCGTTCATCTAAATATTTGATTTCATTGCTTGCAAGTTCTACCTTCCACAAAACATTAGAGCACAATTCAACCAACTTCTTTGCCACTTTATAACAAGAATCTCTTTTCCTCCAGTTTCCAATAACTTGTTCCTCATTTCCATCTGTGATCTCACCAGAATGGCCTTTAAGATCCACATTTATATAAATATTCTGTTCATAGCAATCTAGGCTTTTTTGAGCAACATATGTCAAAAACTTCTCTAGTCTCATTATCCAGTTCCAAAACCCTTTCTATATTTTTAGTTATTTGTTACAGTAGTACCCCACTTCTTGATACCAAAATCTGTCTTAGATGGCTAAGATTGTCACAACAAAGTACCACAGACTGGGTGGCTTAAACAAATAAAACTTATGTCTCACAGTCCTGGAGGCTGGAAAGTGTAAGATCAAAGTGTTGGCCAAGTAGGATTCATTCTGAGCAAGCTCCCATGTCTCTTCTTATAAAGGCAGCAATCTTACTATATTAGGGTCCCACCTATGACTTCATTTAATTTTAATCACATCCTGAAAATCCTATCTCCAAATGCATTCACACTGGAGGTTAGAATTCAAGATATGCTGAATGGGAATATAATTTGGTCCACAGCACCTTGCTACAGAGTGTTAACGTAAAAAAAAAACAAACAAACAAAAAAAAAACCTGTAAAGAATTTTTGTGAGTTTATTTGAGCCAAACTGTGGACAATTGCAGGGAAGCAGAATCTCAATGTATTGGGATAATGATCTGGAGAATAGCATTTTTTACCTTGTTTTTATGAATTACCATCAAAAGAGGAGACTTAAGTGGGTTACATGAAATCCCTTGGTGATAGATTAGGGAGGTGGGAGAAAGCGAAGCGAGGAAACCTCTGGGCATGTTTCTTTACATAGGTGGGCGCAGGAGAGTTAACAGTCCACAATTAGCACGATAACAATGAGGGAATTGTGATTTCCACCCTGGTGCCATTTGGTGCGTCCTGAGGGGTCCTGAAAATTGGAAGTTACAAGTTACCCAGACATTTCACAGGTATGTTATCTTAGATGCAGAAAGACAATAGGCTCAGTAAAGATCGAAGTTGATCTTTGTCAGGGAATAATTCTGGTCTAGGAAATGACTACCTACTATAAACTGCTTTTAGTTAAATTTTTAATTTCAGACCATCCTTTGTGGTTACTTTAGGCCTTTGAGTTTGCAAAGCTGCCATGCAGCCCTTCCCTGAGCTAGTCAAGTTAGCATGTGGCCTTCCCCCGCCCCCCCCCCGCCCCCCCCCCCACCCCGTCCACAAGAGTGTGCCTTTTATTCTAAGGAAAATAAGAAATTGTTGAAAGATTTTAATATAAGGGCAACGACTGACAATTCTCTTCTTATTCCTTCCCACCAAGGATATAACATTACATATTTTAAAGGGGGTTTCAGTTTAATACCAGAGAAAAGATAAGTCAGCAATGCAATTGAAGGCCCTGTTACCAACTGGAGTGTGAAGTGAAGTTCCCTCCATGGCACCTGTCAGCAGCGCCTTCAGTCACTTGGATTCGGCTTTGGCTCCTCTATAAATATTTTATTGTACCCTCCTCCTAATTGGAATCTGTGTGGTATCTGAGCATTCATCTTGAATTAAATATCATTTCACACAAAAAAATGACAACTGATAATAAAGGGAAAGCTACCATTATAAATCACCTGACAATTGTACGTAAGGCAGATACTGGGAGATGATTTTTCCAAATGGGTTGAGTACAAGATTCAGAATTTTTGCCTTGGAGCCACAGAATGATAGTGCGAAATGTGTATACATAAAAAATTATATGTCCTCTGTAAATAATTTGACATATAGTTGAGCTTGTACATATAGAAAAACCTTGAAGTGCTTATTCCTTGTTCTTAATATTCAGTCTATGTAAGAAGCATCCAATTAGCATATGTTTTATGCTCTACAAATTAAAGAAATATCACATTATCAAGAAAATAGCTTGAAAATAATCTGGAAAAAAATCTATATACACAAAGGTTATTAATATCAGGCATTCCCATAGTCAACATAGTCTTCAAAGATCACATATCTCTTTGATGCACCATGATTATAGGTTGGTGCTAGTTGAGAAAAGAAATCACATCATTGGACAGGATTGTGAACATATAATTTATGGAAATTCAATTCAGTTGTAAAGAGGAAGCAATGAAAGGCATTAATGAGCTCTGGTTCTCAGGACTGTATTGCAAACTAGAACACAACCATGGAACTACAGAAAAATTCAAACACATTTAACCTCCAAATGTTGCAAAATGTGTGCTTCATCAAAGACCATTCTCTTCCAAGAAGAAGTTCTTGAGGAGCAAGCTGAGTTTCAATAAGGCATGCTCCCAAACTGAACCAATCTGCCTCTGGGTGATCTTGGGGATTTTCTGTGAAAAACTGTTAGTCTCTTGCACTGTTTTTCATGCCAAGTACACAACTTGGTACGTTGAACAAATGTAGATTTGTTGAAAGAGATTGTGTATGCAAAGACTTGATTTTCAAATGTGCACACATAATTAAACAGGGATGTACGTACTGCAGAATTGCCTTGTCCACCCTAAAGTTAAAATGAATGCAGCATTGGCTTAAAGAAAAAGAAATAAATAAATCTGCTGAGACAGGCCTGAAGGGCTCTAACTATACCCAAGGAAGGAGATAAGAACAGTACAAGTTCAAGAACAAGCAGACCTGCCTTTGTTTTCCTGTCAGCATCTTTTCACCAGCTAAAGATTTTTTATTTTTCAGTCACCTTGCCTTAACCTTTTCTATTTTTGTCTCTGTGAGTTTCTAAGAATAAGAGTCACAATATAAGTAATGCCATTAAAATTGAATGAAAACTTGCTGTGTGACACCTCTGTGTTAAGGTCATTTAATCCTTAAGACCACACTAACAAGCTGGTGCTAATATTATTGAATTTAACGGAATCTAAGATACCACCTTAAATTAATCTATGTGGCTCTATACGAACCCAGTTGTATTCATCAGGTTGACTGAGTCTCATCTACTTCCCAAGCCTGGATTGCTTGTCTTGCTTCCAGTTCCGGTGACATCTACAGCAGTTCCCTGGTTATAAAGACATGGCCACCTGGGCCTGGTGCAGCAGGCAGACCAGAAAGTGGATTGGCCTTCTGATGTGCAAACATCTAACTTCAGTGTGAGCTCCATGGTGTCCACTGTGGTGTGGGCCTCCAGGGTTCCAGCACACAAGTCCAATACAACCAGATCTTTGCAGGCTCTCTCATCCCCAAGGGCAAGGTCAGATAACATACACCAGAAGTGGGGAGAATTAAATCAAACTCTGACCAATGAGCGACAAGAAAAGGGAAGGAAACTGTCCACCATTCCCCCACACATCAAAATGTTCTGATGCACAGTGATTTCATATGGCTTTCTCAGACACATCCTTTCTGACCTGGAACTGGCTGGGTTTGGGGGGGAAGCTATGGCCAGCTTGGTAACACATCTCCTATTTTTGCTTTTGCTTCTCTCCTTTCCCTGACTCACTTCCCTTTTCCTGTCGCTCTCTAAGACTACAGTCTCCACCTCACACCCCTCCCCACTCAAAAAGATCACCAGTATATGATCTTGACCTCCGCCTCTGTTTTCTAAGATATTCCAGCTAACAGAGGTGGACCTGCAATTGATTGTGAGGTGCACGCTGAGCTCAGAAACATTACCATGCGCCAATGCTTATGCAGCTAATGCCAGGCGCTGTTCTGAGCACCTTGCATAACATGAATCGTTTTACTCCTCAGTTTCTTTTTTGAGGTAGGTACCATCATCCATTTTATAGGACAGGCAACTGTTGCTCAGAGATTATGTAAGTTTCCTAAGATAGGTCAGTAATTGATGGAGTAAGACAGGAATCCAGTTTTTTCCTGAGTCCAGAGCAAAAGTCTTTGGTCTCCACATGGCCCTCTCAAAGCTGCATGGGTTCAGTGATGGGAGACAGTGTCAGTGTCTAGACCAGCCGTGGGAAAACTACGATCCGGCCCGTTTGAAATGAATAAAACTAAAAAAAAAAAGACCATACCCTTTTATGTAATGATGTTTACTTTGAATTTATATTAGTTCACACAAACACTCCATCCATGCTTTTGTTCCTGCCCTCCGGTCCAGTTTAAGAACCCATTGTGGCCCTCGAGTCAAAAAGTTTGCCCACCCCTGGTCTAGACTTTTGTTTTAAGGATCGATTCAATAAATGTATTGATGGTGAGCTCACCCTTCTCTTTTTAAAGTCCCATATCTGTAGCAAAGCTATTCTACCTCACTACGCACAAACCTTCCCCTTTTGCGCACTTTAAACAATTACCACATAATGTCATACACTGTCATTTAAAAAGAACATATTTTAAATTTATGGAGTGCTTACTAGGTATTAGGGACTGTCTGAGCATATAGACACATCATTAAATTAATTTTAACAAAAATCCCATTTGGCAGACACTACTACTCCATTTACAGATGAAATAACGGAATCTTGGAGAGGTTAAATAACTTGCTAGGGTCAGAGTGTTAATAAACACCAGCAGTTTCCACTGGCCAGGACATCAATTTATCACTCTTTCTGTTTTCTTGCAGAGTATAAAAACGGGTTTTATATTTTTCTATCTCCGCAATAGTGTCCAGTGCAACATTGTGTATGTGAAAGACCCTCAACAGACTGAGAGATAGATGATTGCGATGTAAGTGTGCCATAAAATACAGCAGTGAAGGAGAAGAAAAGTTATTTTTCTACAGTGGTGATCCTTCTAGTCACATGTTTTTCTGGGGCTTTTATTTGTTTTAAATCATCTAAAACTTGATCTCTGTGGTCACTTTTCTTGAATAGATAGAAATTCTTGGACAGATTCAGTAGATAGCTGTTTTCATTATCTTTTAGCCTCTTCTAGAAACTGCTCAAAATTCTTAGGCTTACATGTATGTCAGTCCTTCAGACTCTGGAAAATAATTGCTATATTTATTATTGTACATATGTACACTAGAAAAGGCCCCCAAAAGAAGCATTTATAAGTAACCAATTATCAAAACCAGTCTATGAATGCCAGGGTACAGCTGACAAATGAATTACCTGGATTTTTTTTAGTCAAATCAGAATTGGGGCTCTCAACTTTTTAAATCCTTAAATCCAGTCATCAATTCTTTAAGACAGGCAAGAGCACCAGATCAACCATTTTCAGACCCTCGGGTCTTGGCCACATACACAAAATCCTAAATATACTTTAACCACCAACTGGCATTCAGATGTATGTGCGACGCTGGTGGGCTCACATTTTTTCTCCTACAGAAAATGATCTTTTCTTACCCAGAATAAGGTTATGTTCACATTTATTCAGTAGGGAAATAAAAATTACTTACTGCAGAAAAGATGAATCTGCTTTCTTTTCTGTCATTTTTGCTAACCGTTTAGTCATTTCTGTCTTATTAAAAGATTTATGTAGCTGTGAAATGAGATGTCCCAAAATAAAACCCCACAGAGTCTGCAGACCTGTCTCCCAACAACCTAACAACCTTTTTATCATTACAGAAAAATCTAGGAAAGGTGGGCTGTTAAATTGGAGAAAGGGGAATGGTCAGATTAGAATGATAGTGTTTTTTTTAAAGAAAAATACTAGATTTATATCTCAAATAATGTGGTACCTGACTTAGTCTTCATAGCCAAAAAATAGCACTAGCTTATTTTGCTTGCCTATTACAAACCCAAATCTAATTTATTATCTGGTAGAAAGACTCCAAGGTCTTTTCCACCATCAGCGCTTTCCAGGTTTTTCTAATCCATCTAATATCTGCATTTCACATTATTGTGCCCCATATGTATCAAGTTGCATTTGCCAAAACTGAATCCCAGTCTATTAGCTCCTACTTCTGTTATTGCCCTTTTCTGGTTCCTTCTTACGACTTTCCCTGATAAAGCGCTCCCTGCACTTCAGCACGCAGCCCCTATACTTTGTCCTTTTGGATACACTGCAATGTGTTTGTTGAACAGTAACCCTATACACCAGTAAGTATAATGGTCATTCAGCTTCCATACACACTGGAAATAATTCAGGTCCCTGGGCACACATCACATTCAGAAATTCATGCCAGGCAATTTCCTTCTGAAGGCATTCATGGCTTTGCACCCTGGAGTGAATTCTCTGCCAAACCAGAGGGATTGTCAGACATTGCAATGCTCAGTAACAATTACTGACCTTGCAGACACATTCAGCAGAAAAAATAAAAATGACTTTATTATACGTTTCCAAATCCTAAAATTAAATATTCTATAACCATCTCAATTCAGTTCTAAAGTATCAGTCAAAGTTTGGGTGTAAATAAGCATTGACTTAAATATTTTCTTCCTAACCAGTTATTAACTATCTAACCCCCATATAAACCAAATGATATAATGACTATAATAATTTGTAAGCATAATAGAATGATTCAGGCGATCTGATAGACTGGTACTCTGAGTATCCTGAACACAGCAATTGATGCTGAATTTTCAATGACATTACATAGAGGACATTTCATGATTAGCACGCCCCTTGCTGGATAGAGACTAGAGACCATCATTTAGACGAAAAAGAACACTAGTAGGATTTAGGAAGTGTGGTCCACATTCCCTCCTCTACTATCTTGAACCTACTATCTTGCAGGGCATGTGAACACTTCTCTGGCTTTTATTTTATAGAGCGGAGCTAGATCATCCTTAAAATAGAACATAGTGTGGCATTCTGCAATGTATTCTCAATCTACTGATTTCTACAACAACTCGGGAATACTAAATAATTAATTGTTAGTATAAGTGATCAATGAGAAGTAAAAGCAACTTCAGAAATAGTCTATTATCCTTAAAAAAAAAGAAATGTAGGTCTACTTTCCTCTTTTAAAAGATTTTTAGCTTTTTCGTTAATCAAATTTTATAATGGTAAATAATATCAATCTTATAACAGGAAGGTAATAAGCTCTTGTGATATAGAAATAAATCTCCAGTTTGAAATGTTTCCACTGATAAAAGTCTTCATTTAAAACTCTTACTACACTTGACCTTATGGGCAGCATAGTAAGCAAGAACATATAATTGTGTCTTGTTTATTTTAGTTAATGACAAAAATACTCTACTATCTGTGAATTGAATAAAATAAGTCAATTAACCTATAAGATTCATATTATGTTCTGAAGCTCTAAAGTATTATACTAAAAATTATTACATATCATATTTTTAATTGAGCCATTGCATAGTCCTTAATAGAATAATAGTAAAAAGGGTAAAGAGATATGTTGTACACAGATGTGGCCTTTGGCAAGGGAATGTCCTCAAAATGGAGAGATTCAGGGGAATAAATACCGTGGTTTCTATATCCTTCCATTCTATGCTCTTTTTCAAGGCTCCCATTGAATCCAATCAGAAACCTGGCATCAGGGGAGCCGGGTGGATATACTCCATTTTATGGACGTACCACAATTTATCCATTCGCCTATGGAAGGACATTTTCAATGCTTGCAAGTCTTGAAGATTATGAGTAAAGCTTCAATAAGCAACTGTGTGCAGGTTTTTGTGTGGAAGTAGTCTGTTGTCCTTTTTAGTTAAGGAGTTAAAGGCTCAGAGATGGTAAGTGACTTGTCTAAGACCACCTGGATAATAGTAGGAGCAAAATCAGTACTCACAGTTAACTCCTAGGCTTCTACTCAGTCAAATAAGCACCCACTATCAGCTATAATATCCTGTTAGCTTCATGATCATAGGGAAAGGGCACCAAATACTCTATAATGCTCACCTGATTCCATCCTGCAGGGCTTAGTCCAGAACTTAACAAGAAGAACAGATTCTGAATTAAATCCAAGCATCAGGACAACAGACTAGCCTAGAAAGCATAGGGCCCTCGTGTAGCCTAAAGTGCATTGATTGAAATTTAGTGTCCCTGTATTGGAATTTTAGTTCCATCATATAATACTGTAGCCCCCTGAACCCCTTAATCTGCTCGCCTGTAACATGAAAATACTGTGAAAAGCACCAAGCATATGATTGGTCTTAAATAAAATTTAACTTTATTCTAGCATTAATTTTTATCCTGATACAATCTGCACTAGATCAAATGTTATGGGCTAATAATATGTTTTAATAGTAGTTCTCATCCTGGCCACATATTAGAATCATCAAGGGATTTTTAAAATGTACTGATACACAACACCAGAGATTCAGATTTGATTGGTTTGGGTAGTTGCCTGGGCATTGGGATTTTTAAAACTCCCCAAGTCATTCTAACATGCAGCCAATGTACAGACTGTAGGATGTTAAAATCTAGTATCAGTGAACACTTGTGGATGCTAACCATTGCCACATGGTGAAGCATTTAATCCTCACAACTCTACTTGGCAAGAACTATTATTTTATTCATGAAGAAATTGAGACTCAAAGAGATAAATAACTTTTCCAAAGTCATACGGCTATAGAATGGGAATATAGAGATTTGAATTCGAGTCTCTGTCTTAAGACCAAACTGGTAGCCACCAGCTTATCCCACAAACGCACAGGCTCTGCAGGCCTTTTTACTACGCTGTATGGTACTTCCTTGCTCCTCTCAGTATCACATCCTCTGCTTCTTTGAACTTTTAGCATCACAGTCATACTGCAGTTTCAACAGTCATCCCGCTTTGTTTATAAAAGATGATAAACCAGATAATAGAGATCAAGCTCTCAGGCCAGCTAAGAGTTGGAGGTAGCCAAATGCTCAGCTATTTCACTAGTAGAGAGCCAAACAGAGCAGATTCCCCCCCAGCCTTCTCAAACTCATTTGCTGATCACCTTTGCCCACCACCTCATTCTTCCTTCAACCACATTGCCAAGTGGATCAATGAAAAATTACCATTTGGAATCACTCAGTGTCACTCCAAATGTATTTGTAGGAGGGAGGGCAGGGGGAAGGGAATTGGTGGCAAATGAAATTGAATGACAGACCAGCCTTGTCAGAGAGATCAGAATCAGGAGGTGATTGATTAATGCCCAACCTTGGCAAGAAGCTGAGGGTAGACGATACATTGCCTGACAGTGTGCAATAGGTCCCCATTATTTCCATCACCTGCCATTACGCGTCTGAGTCTCCTGCAGGTTCACTCTAGTTCCTGATTGTTGTCTAAAAAAGATACAGTCGGGGGAAAATTGTAAAAGACTCAGCCACAATTCAAATAATTTCTCTTTGAGCTTTTTTCCATAAGGTTCTCCCAAGATTTCTGTATGGTCCCCATATTAAGATTCAATTAAAAACTTGCTCAGACAAAAGGGCTAGATCAGAAAACCTGAATCAGTCAGGCAGAAGATTAAGCCCAAGCTTCCTTCTCATTAAGACTTGTTTTCATCAATGGGAGGGAGAAGGAAGACCTAATCCATCAGAGTATTGAATCCATTGGCAGACTGACACTCTTTAGCAACTTTTATTGGAGAGGGAGGTACAATTTCGTGAAATAATCTTCATCTTTGTCATCAGAAAAATAGTGGTGTGCATTCCAGCTGACTATTTGTTAATCCTGTGATGTTGGGCAAGTCACTTAAACTTTCTGAGCCTCAGCTTCCTCATATGAATAGAGAATAAAGCAACGTTCTTGGTTATTGGGAGGAGCAAATGAACTAATGCGCAGGAAGTTCCTTGAAAAGCACTTGCCATCACAGAAATTAGCTGGTTGTCTCCTGTGGCTGGAGAGATAATTACCTGTAGTTAAATAGAACATCCCTGCTGCTAGTTACCCTGAAGCAGGCAGCACAGAGATGCCCAATTGAGAAGCAGCCTTGATGCAAATCAATGCTGACTCTTTAGAGCACCTACCCCATGATTTCCACTTTGTTTAAAGGCACTCTATGTTTTCTCGTGCATATGCCATGTCTCTCTGGGTCCAAAGTCCCACGAGTTCTTCATTGTTTCTCAATGTCAGCCACTCCAGAGATTGACTCTTTGAGTTGCTCCCTGGGACTTTTTCCAAAAATAAATCTTGCAATGCCATATATATATATAATTTTACACCATGCAATTCCAAACATATCAAAAAATGGTAAAAACCTATCCAGCTATTTCTTACTGTGCTGTGGAAATTATCAAAGATAGGAAAAAATGAATTTCAATGATGTAGGCATCCAGTTCATTTTAATAAACTTTAATTATCTATTCTCTATCAGACACTGTGATATGTGTAGGAAAATAATGACATAGTTTCTCTCCTCAGGGCCTCCCAATGTAGTGAGTGACACATACACAAAGAAATAATTTCATGCACTGTGGTGTAGTTTAGATTGATATTTATCCTGGGTGACATGGAAACACTTGCCCAGCTGGTGTGACTCAGTGGTTGAGTGTCCACCTATGAACCACAAGGTCACAGTTCCACTGCAGGTCAGAGTGCATGCCCAGGTTGCAGGCTCCTTCCACAGGAGGGGGCATGCAGGAGGCAGTCGATCAATGATTCTCTCTCATCATTGATGTTTCTATTTCCCTCTCCCTCTCCCTTTCTTTCTGAAATCAATAAAAGTATATTTTTTAAAGAAAGATGAAAGGTGAACACTGGTGGGTGGAAAACATTGGGGACAGTCAAGGAGCCAGCCTGGATTAATAAGTTTAACTGCCCTATTTTTGAATCACAGAATGAATCTAAATACATAGTACAAATAGGTGGGTCCACCTAGATTCTGAGGAAGTCATCCCCTTACAAAATGTCAAGCATTTCTCTGCTATTTTATTGATTCATTTAATAAGTAATATTAAAGGTCCACTAGATGCCGTGCACTGTACTAAGACATGAAGATAAAGAGAGATACGACCCTCTCCTTGCCCTCAAGGAGCTTACTGTCAAAGCACAGTGTCCAACATGTCATGTAATAACGGAAAGACATAGTGATGAAAGAAATAATTCACCATAGCTAAGATTTGGAAACAGCCTAAGTGCCCATCAGCAGATGAGTGGATTAAAAAAATGTGGTACATCTACATAATGGAATACTAAGCTGTGGTAAAAAAGAAGGAATTCTTACCATTTGCAACAGCATGGATGGAACTGGAGAGCATTATGCTAAGCGAAATAAGCCAGCCAGAGAAAGATAAATATCACATGATCTCACTCATTTATGAAATATAATGAATAACATAAACTGATGAACAAGGACAGATCCAAAGACAGAGAAGCATCGGTCAGACTGTCAAACCTCAGAGGGAAGGGTGGGGGTAAGAGGGAGAGATCAACCAAAGGACGTGTATGCATGCATATAAGCCTAACCAATGGACACAGACACCAGGGGTGTAAGGGCATGAGTGGGGCGGGGGGAGACAATGAGGGGATAAGGACACATACGTAATACCTTAATCAATAAAGAAAAAAAATAAATAATAGAGAATTTACAAACTCATAGTAACTCAAAGAATTTTAAGGTTAGGTCCACTTTGGTTGGTCGGAAAAGGCATCCCTGAGAAACATATGTTTCAGTTGATTCTCCCAAAGCCTGAGGTAAGGTGGGATAGAGGAAAAGGGCAGGTTAATACAGGGAACAGCATGTGCAAGGCACAGGAACGAAGTCACACCGGATTTCCAAGAAAACGAGAGCCCCACTCCAACAAGGGCATTTTCTTTTACTCATCTCACACGTGCCCAGTACTTTCCACTTCTCTCCATGTTTAACAATAGATTCTCCCACAAAGCCCAGAAAACCATAGCAGCACTCCAACCTGTGAGATGGTGTCCCTGCTTTGACCTGATCGGCCATGTGGCCTACATAAGCCTCTTTCTCCTTCCTTCCCTCTGTGGTTAACGATCGCTGAGACATCCCCAACTTCTAAAGTTTTAAAATAAATTTCATTGTTAATAGATTAGACAATGAAACCCAGAGATAACTAAGAACACAGATAGCTAGTGACTAGAATCCAAGCCTCCTGACTTTTAGCCAATAATCTTTCACCATCCTGAAGGGGCCAAACTGAAGTACAAATATGCTGGACAATCTCTGTTCTCCCCGCTCCCTCCTGCTCTGCTCTGCCCTCTCCAGGGAGGTTGATTTCTGTGGAATGTATTCATCAGGCTCCCTTCATGCCAAGCTTTTGATTGGATTCAATAGGAGCCTTGAAAAAGAGCAGAGGTTGGAAAGAGACAGAAGCCAGGATATTTATCCCCCTGGCTCTCTCCATTAGGGGACACTCCCCTGCCAAAGGCTGCATGTCAGTGACCCTCTCTTCAGGCTACAACTAGAAGGGCAGTTACATCTCTGTCCAAGTGCTGGGAGCCACTCCCTCCCCTGACACTTCAGACCTAGTGTGCTAATGGCCCCATATGATTGCTAGCACAAAGGTGTCTGTATTACTTTTCTTGTGGTTGCTCCAGTCATTGCCAGAAGATTGGGTGACTTGAAACAACAGAAAGTTTTTCTCTCACAGTTTCAGAGGCCAGAGTTGAAATCAAGGTGTCAGCAGGATTACAGGCCAGAGGCTCTGGGAGAAAAATCCATTCTTTGCCTGTTTGAGCTTTTAGGGTCTGTCTATAGTCCTTTGCTTGAGGCCTGATCACTCCAATCTCTGCCTCCATCTTCACATTGCCTCCTCTTCAGTAAGCATTATCTTCTTTTGCCTTTCTTTTTTTCATGAGAACACTTGTGAAGGCATTTAGGTCCCACCCAAATAATCCCAGATAATATCCTCATCTCAATATCCTTAACATAAACACATATGTTACCTTATAAAGTAATATTCATTATTTTATTATATAAGACAATATTTGCAGTTCCATGGATCAGGATGTGGGCATATTTTGGGGTGGTTTCCATTCAACCCTCTACAATGCCTCCCCATTCTATGTTGGTTTTCCTTAACTCTGCCCATCCCCATTTAATATAATGCCTTCATTGGACTCTTCTCAATTACTCTACTTGTCTGTATCCAACCTAATCCAAATGCCCTTTGGTCACCCTTGCTGCATACACGGGAGTATGGGTATAAGAAGCCACAAGACAAAAATAATACATCAAATTTACTTAATAGGAAATAATTTAGAATATTACTTTTCCATTTTAAGAAAGCATAGAAATAATGCGGAAGAGAATACAAAATTCACATGAATTTTATAGACAAAACATGACTTGAAGGAAGATTATCCATCGAAGGTCATTTTTAGCTGCACTCCCTGGTTTTCATCATCAAGCCACTGGGACCAGTTGACTCTTCACTGCTGCAAGATGTGGATGTTTTAGAAACACTCACTCCCATACGATAGCTCACTTTAATTTTAAAAATGGACTTCTGGTTTTAGTGATTAGCCTCTAGGCTTGAAGAATATTATCCCTGAAAAGCAGAGGTTTTGTGTTGCTTTGACCCTATTCCCTTAGGGGCTAGAAAACTCATTTCACCTCTTTCTCCAGTTTACCAGCTGTGCAGTGGTAAGATGATAGGTAGTGGAATGACGTTATGTTGGTCAGGTTAATGAGATTTGCAGTATTGGACCATGCATATGCCTTCATTAAAGGAACTCTTAAAGAGTACTCATTCTGATATTAGAGCCATAGCTCTGGAGGACAAGTGAAGGGCAAAAGTGAAGGACAAACAAACTAGCAGATGAGTGACAAACAAGTGCCCTATCTTGTCGAACCTGACAACTTGGTTTGGCCTCCATGCCAAGAAAGCATGATGAAAGAATCAGGGACAATGTGTCAGGCACTGCCTCAGAGAAGCCTAATGCCTAATTCTGCCATTCTTGACTCTTTCCTCTTTATCATTTCCTCATACAATTCATCAGTAATCCTGCTACCTCTACATAAAAAAAAAAAAATGTACGTATCCAGAATCTAGCCACTTCTCACCGATATTCTGAGCTACAGCCACCTGGCTGATTACAGAGCCTGATGACACAGCTTCTGCTTCTGTCCTTCCTCACGATGAAAATAGCCTGTTTTCAACACAGGTCTGCTCTAAAACATGAGTCAGATCCTATCACCCCTCTGATGAAAATCTTCCAGTAGCTTTCCACATCACTCCCTAATAAATGCCAAAACCCTTAACATGGCTCTTAAGGCTTTCAGTCAGTGTTTCTCAGTGGAGATGGTAACAACAAAGCAACATTTTGTAATTTCTGCAGGGGGCGGGGGGAAGGAAGTTGTTGTTACCAGGAGTGGTACTCTCGACCACCGTCCACCCAGTGAGCAGGGCAGGGCTGCTGATGTTCTGCAACGCATGGGAAGGCCACATGGTGAAGCATCCCCTTGCCACCTGCATGACTTTCTGGTGTCCTCTCTGGACATTACACATGACTTCATTTGGAACTTTATCAAGAATTGTTCTTTTCACAAAGTCATGTCATCCATGACAATGTCACTGATGATCTTTGAGTCACCGTTATATCAATCTATATTTTTTATGTCATGTTTACGGTGATTCTGACTAAAGGTGAAGCACATGATGACTTCATTGTCTTCTGGTGTAATCATACACTGGGGTTTACATCTACTTTAGAAATTTCTCAAATATTTTACTATTAGGGAATTGATGAATTTTTTGAAAACATGTGTATAAGTAGGTTCTTTTATATGTGAATTTTGTATAAGTAGGTTATATTATATGTAAAGTATAGGAGGCATTACAAAACAATTGTTATGGGCCATTGGGTCTGATAAGCACACATATGATCTGGCCTATGTCACCTCTGAGGTCCCCAAGGCCCCATCACTTCCATCTCTACCAGCCTTCTTGTCTAGCAATCCAAGTACAGTCTCTCCTTAGCATTTGATTTCCTTCTGCCTGAAATGCAATCCCTTCCAATATCCACATGGCTCTTCATCTGAGTTCCTTCAGATCTCCGCATAAATGTCACCTGAGCAATGAGGACTTCCCTGATACCTTTACAAAAGAGCATCACTTCCTCCCTCGCCTATCTTACTTCTCCAAAGCACTTGTCATCCAGCTGATAGCTTCTGTTTTACTTGTCTTCCCATGTGGAATGTAAGCTACCAGAGGGCAAGGCTTTCCATTTCATGAATGCCTAGCCCAGTGCCTAGCATGTAGTAAGTATTCAATGTGTTTGTTGAGTAAATGAATGGCTCTTCTTTTTTTAAAAAATGTTAATTTAAAGCCTAAAACATTTAAATTTCAGTCCTTGTTTACTAAATGGTCTTTTTTTTTTACAGTATTATGTTCTTGTTTCGTGAATGCAATATATTTTCAAATATATTAGTGATAATTTTTGTTTTTTAAATATTTTATCCTTCCTCATTTCCTGTTACTCCAAATCTCCCTCTCACTTATCTATCTACGACTACTATCTTAATCTCATTATTTCCTTAGAGGTTTCCTCAAATGCTAATGAGCCTTGTTAGTCCAGATTTTTCTGAGTGGGACACTAAAATGCTGACTGGAGATTTTGGGAGGAGATGAAGCAAGGAATGCCAACTGGTGTGTGTCCATGTATGGTGGCGTGGTGGCCAGCTGCCCTCGTCCATTGGAATGGCCAAAAATCAGTACATGCTAGTGTTCTCTCTGTGGTGGTGCCATTTTACAGGGCAGGATCCTCTCAACTCTTTCCTGAGAGCTATCAGCCTGGCTGCTAAGTTCTGGAACAGGAACTGCTGAATACGACTGTGCTTAGTCCATTATTTGCTGTCCCAGTCCTCAGCTCCTCATTTCCCCATGCCTGGCATCCCTCTAGCCTCTCTGGTTCCATTCCACCTGAGTCACAACGAACTTATTCTGGGGAAGGAGTGAACATCTAGGATTATAATTGCTCCTTAAAAAGACATTAAAGCAAATTCCCTTTTTTCAAGAAGTCTTCCCAACACACACACACACACACACACACACACACACACACACGCGCGCGCACGCACGCACACACACACACTTTAGCCTTAACTTGTGCTTGGTGCCTCCATTCCAGAGCCCTACTGAAGTTTATGGGGTAAAAAAGAGTATTTCTCACTGGCACCACCACAATCTATAGGCATTTATCTTTAATTTTCCTTTGTGCTATAGATTTGTTTACCATTCTTCCATTTTTCATAGAGTTTCTTTGAAGATAGTGCTTGTGTTTTGCATTTAGTGATTGTTTTGAGGGTGATTTATGAGTAGAGATAAAAAGTGAAAAGGTCTTTATTTCACCATTTAAAAGTAATTTATCTTCTGCAATAATTTATGATGGCACAAAAATTTTTAATTTTTATCTAATTGAATCTCTAGTTTCCCTGATTTATGTCTGCTGGTATAAGTGTTTCTGCGTGCCCAATGTGTGTCAAGCAATGGTTAGATACTAGGGCAACAGCAGTAAGTCAGATGGGCATGGGCTCTGCTCTCATGTAAGCTTTAATGCAATGAGGAGACAGACACTAACTTGTAACACCTGTGAGGATGTTATTAAAGGAAAAGTTCGGATGCTGTGTGAGTTAATATCTTGTAAAATATAAGAAGGAATGGTTAAGTTAGCTTAATAAGTAAAGTTTAGGGTTTGCAGAATGGGTGAGTGTACAGAGGAGAAATGGACCATCCAGACAAAATAATAACAAAGTCAAGTCCAGCAGATAGGACAGAGCACATCATATTTAAGGAGACAACTTCCCTAGAGAAGGAATGCAGAGTGGGTGGGAAGTGGGAGAGGGATTCTGGATAAGAACAAAGAATTAAGAAAAACCCAGAAAGTCTCTCAAGCAGTATTAAAAATTTTAGATTTTGGTCTAAGGGCAATAAAAGTCATCTCTCTAACCAAAGATTAGGTTTGGGGTCATGTGTTTTATATTGTGTATATGTTTAATATTTAAATATTAATCCACAGGTATGGCACTTTTATGTAGACTTTGAAAAGAGGATATATGTTGATTTTCCTTTTCAAAATATCAAATTCCCCAACACAATTTAATATATAGTCCATTCTTTTTTATATATATACTAGAGGCCTGGTGCACAAAAATTTGTACACTGGTGGGGGAGGGGGAGTGGGGGGGTGTCCCTCAGCCCCACTTGTGCCCTCTCACAGTCTGGGACCCCTAGGAGATAACCACCTGCTGGCTTAGGCCCGCTCCCCAGGTGGCAGATGGCAGGCCCAATCCCTTGGTGTCTGCCCCGCCTCCCTGGGTCAAGCACACGGCAGGGCCGATCAGGGGGTTGGGGTGCTGCCCCAGGTTGGGTTACACATGGGATGCCCAGGCGGGCCGGCCGATCGCTGCTGCCCTGCCTGGCTGCCCCGGGTAGGGTCGCACATGGGTCATAGATAGCAGGCCCGGATGGTGGCAGGGTAGGCAAGATGGTGCTGTCCTGCCCTGCCTGCAGTATGCAAATTAGCCACCATCTTTGTTGGTGGTTAATTTGCATATCACGCTGATTAGCCAATGGGAGGCGTAGTGAAGGTACAGTCAATAACCGTGTTTGTCTATTATTAGATAGGATTTTATTGATTTTTTTTACAGAGGGGAAGGGAGAGGGATAGAGAGTTAGAAACATCAATGAGAGAGAAACATGGATCAGCTGCCTCTTGTACACCCCCAACCAAGGAGGTGCCCGCAACCAAGGTACATGCCCTTGACCAGAATTGAACCTGGGACCCTTGAGTCCGCAGGCCAACGCTCTATCCACTGAGCCAGACCAGTTAGGGGTATATAGTCCATTCTTTATTAATTTGTGATTTCTCCTTTATTATATATAAAGTTGTATAACCTACAGTTGTCTCTGCATTATCTATTTTTCCATTGATCTATCTAACTATTCTTCCACCAATATCACAAGTTTTAAATCTTTTCGCTTTAAAAGATCTCTTCATATTGATAGAGCAAGTCTTCCCTGGATTAGTGACAGAGCAAGTTACCCTTAGTTACTCTCCCAAACGGCTTTGAATTGAATTTGAAAATACTGATATAAAGAAAAAAGTATATATATATATATATATATATATATATATATATATATATGTTCATGCCGTCACCAGAAGACCTTGAATCTAACTATAAAGTGACATTCTGTCACAGTCTGTTCAATTTTAGGAGTGTAGGAACCAATACACTTCAAAGAGTCACCTTATGTTTAGATAATAACAGCAATAGCACACACTTAGTCAACACTTACTGCTCTGCCAAGAGCTCTCCATGCATCGACTTATGTATCCAGTCCCCTTGCTGCTTGACAATCCTTCAAACGGTCCCAGTCAACTTCACCCACAGATACAGGTAGCTTAATTATCCCCATTTTGTTATTGAAGAAACCAAGGCTTAGAAAGATCAATTTACCTGCTTATGGTCACCTGGCCAAGAAGAGGTAGAGCCAGGTGACTTTTTACAAAATTTCCATCACTTAGTAATCATAGACACTTAATCCTCTCCTCGGGGCTGATAACTCTCCTATTAAAACCAATTATGAGCGTTAATATCTTGGGAAATCTCCATGAAATCAATAAATGTTTGAGAGGAAAGCTGACATCATATTTATTTCTTAGAACAATTCAGATCAGAAAAACAATCTAACAAGTTTTCTTTTGGAAGAGAACTCAACCTCTCATGCTACAATAAAAAAGTATTTATTCACTTCTTATGTATTAAAAATGTTCTGAGCACTTACTATATGCCAGGTAATATGTGTTCCAAGGAATGATACCTAGATAAATAGACACTGCCCCATATGAGGGGGCCTATAATCTACAGAACAATTAAAACACAAAATAATTAAATTTGTAAACCAATTGAGTTCTGTGAGAGAACAGAGGAAGAAGAGATTTATATGGACTTGACTGAGTGGGATGAAGGCCACATGGGGAAGATCCTCTAGGAGATGTGCATAAAGGATGATTAAAGGTTTGACTGGCAGACATGAGGGAAAATATCTACTGAATATGTTCTAGTGTCTAGACACTATCTTAACACAGTAATAGCTAATTTTTATTGAAGAGATTCCATGTGCCATACACTATGCTAAGGATTTTATGTGCATTATCTCATTCAATCCTCAGACAGCCCCATATGAAAAATATTTTGATTCATTTAACAAATGTCTTATTTTGAAATATATTTTTATTGATTCCAGAGAGGGAGGGGGGAGGGAGGGGGGGAGAGAGAGAGAGAGAGAGAGAGAGAGAGAGAGAGAGAGAGAGAGGGAAATATCAATGATGAGAGAGAATCATTGATAGACTGCCTCCTGCACGGCCCCTGCTTGGGGGTGGAGCCTACACCCGGGCATGTGCCCTGACTGGGAATCAAACTGTGACCTCCTGGTTCATAGGTCAACACTCAACCACTGAGCCATGTCAGCTGGGCAACAGATGTATTTTGTACATATACCATGTGTGAGGCATTGTTCTTATTAGCATAGTAATATTACTCCAGAAGATGAAGAAGTTGAGGCTTAGAGAATCAATAGAGCTGGAACTTGAACCCACACAGTCTGCCGTCTAATAGAGAGCCTTATATAACCTCTCATGGTCAAAAGTGTTCTAGAGTCAGGCTGTCCAATATGGTAGCCACTAGCCACAGAGGCTATTGAGCACTAGAAATCTGGTTTGTCTAAATAGAAATGTTCCACAAATGGAAAATACCTACAAAATGTTGACAACTGTATTTTTTAAATGTAAAATAACTCATCATTACCTATATCACAATATATTATAATGATAATAATTTGGGTGTACTGGCTTAGTGAATATATTATTAAGATTAATTTCATCTGTTTTTATTTCAATTAATGTGGCTACTAGAGAAATATAAATTACAAATGTGGCTGACATAGCTAGTTCTGGAGATTATAAAGATGAGTACAGAGACGTCCTCAGGGTGACTGCACTGCAGTCTAGTGAGGGGGATAGAACTGTACAAGCAAGGCAGGTGGCAATGACAATGGAGACATATAAACCCTATTATTTAAGAGCACACAGGAGATAGAAATTTCTTCTGACTAGGATAACTGGATATCTCTATTGGTTTGATTACAATTAAATTTTCACAAAATTCCAAATCCAAATATTTTCTCTAGCCCAAGGGCTATCAGGGAAATATGAAGAATCCCTGAAGCCCAAAGGAAAACCTCTAATTATGACTTCTGAGGACTCAATCATCTATCTACATACTGAGAATAAAATGGATTAACAAAATTCATGGCAACTCCAGAACCCAGTTAGTTCAAATTCCTAATAAGTAGCATATTTCCTTCACCCAGCAAACAATTCTTTAATTCCTACCTAAAGCCGAAATAAGATACACCATTAGATTACACGAATGATTAACTGCCTAGGTTCCTTTTGCCTTCTCTTCCCACACATTACAGAAGAGAGGGTAACTGAGAGAACTGAACCAAAATGCAGACGATTGGGTGTGAGAGGGAAAGCAATGGCCCTGGAAAATCCACAAATTAATCAGTAGCCTCTGAATAAGGAGAATTAATTATATCATCATAGCTCCACTGGGACTCTACTGGTTTTTCATTTTTGATTAATTTTTTAAATCTCAATCTAATTTGTGAGCCAGCAGGATGTTTTGAAAGATAAACAAAGCTGTCTGCAATTTGAATTTCTCCTGACTTTGTCCAGCTCTGATTTCACATTTACCTCATTCCCTCGATTGTTATGGACTACTTACTCTTTGACAACTCAAAGAACCAGATGTGCTTTAAACCACGAGGCCAAATTCTTCTGCTGAGAATTCTCCTCCATGGGAATTTATATAAAAAGAGCTATAAAAAGTGAATCTTCCTGGCAGCATTTGGAAGGTGAGCTCTTTTGCTCCACGTGGCATCAGGTTACCTGCATTTATGGTTCAGCATTTACGGTTCCAGAGCTGTAACTTTCAAATGCAAATGTGACACAAGCAAGACTACTTGAGACATAAGAACATATTGAGATGTCATT